>NC_081295.1:19704469-20007500 GCF_030435805.1 Mustela lutreola | reverse complement strand
CTGCTCAGCGGGGAGCCTGTATCCCCCTCCCTCTCTCTGCCTGCCCCTCTGCCTACTTGTGATCTTTCTCTGTCAAATAAACAAATAAAATCTTAAAAAAAAAAAGAAATATAAATAAAGTCTTCAGATTTGTCCTCATAGAGTCACTGGGTGAATGGGGTGACCCCAGGTCCTGGGACCTTGACCCAGCCTAACCCAAAAGAATTGCTGAACATTCTTGGTTGTCTTAAGAAAGAATTCAGGACAGACGCACAGCACAGTGGAAGAGTAACACAAGTGGGAAAGTTTATTAAAGCAAAAAGTACACTCAAGATATGATGGAGGCTAGCAAAAGAAAGAAAAAGAGACAGAGAGAGGGAGAGAGAGAGAGGGAGGTGTATCTCTGAGGTTTGGGTTACTATCTTTTATCTGCAGTTCTTAACTAGCAGGGGGAATATTCACTACTTGGAGCAATAAGCAGAGGTTTTCCCTTTTTCTTCCTAATTCAGTCAGCAGTTTCCTGTCATGGCACTTGAGATCTTGGGCCTTTCTGGTTTGATTGGGCTTCCTTTGGAGTGCTGCTGGGACAGACCTTGGACCTTGCCTAGCTGACCATGACTTCCTTCTTCCTGACCTCCAGGTATCTTGTTAGAACCTAACTGCCTACCCTAGCATTAGAATCTGATTCTAATTGGTCTTCATTCTTCCATACTTCTATTTCACTATACTTCATGGTGTATCATATAGCTATTATAAAAATAGTTTTATTACTCCCTTCTTAAGACTTTGGTTTACATGATTGAGATTATCTCTGAAATGAAAGAACGCACATACACAAAATTCTTTCAGCAGCTTCCCATTAGACTTAGAAGAAAATTTAAAGTACTTACCTGCCCTTAAGGGTTTTGTCTGATTAATTTCTTGTCTTTCAACCTTAATTAATATCAGTGGTTCCCAAATATTTTGTACGTTAGATTTACATGGTGTGCTTTAAGAAATCCTGATGCCCTGTTTTGTTTTTGGTGGCTTTTTTTTTTTTTTTTTTTGCATTTTTCCATTTACATTAGACTGTCTGAGGGTAGCAGACAGACATTATTTTTTAAAGATACCCACATTATTCTAGCATGCAGCAAAGTTTGGCCCTACCATTTTGCACCATTCTCCCTTGCTTACTATGCTCTTTTTCCACTGGGGTTCTTTACATTTCTTGCAAGTTTTGTGGTATAATAAACAATGTGTATGGTCTTTGTTCTCAGTTCTTGGCAGGGAGCTTCAAAGACCCTTGGAGTTTCCTAAGTGACAGTAGTGTCTTCGTAGTGCTACTGAGATGAGTCAAGGTGGGGTCCTAGATAGCTTTAGAAACATACTGTTTACTGGAAAGAACAACCACCTAAGTAGAAGGTTGGAACTTTGATCCAGCCCAACAGCAGTGGGGAAAGGGAGGTTAGAAATTGAGTTCAATCATGTGGCCAATGATTAATCAACCATGTCTATGTAATGAAACCCTCTTTGTTTTTTTATTACTTTGATGATGATGACGATTGACAGTAAACTTACTTTTAACTACGAATCAACTGTTTTGTTGGGAAAATCAATATTAACATATATTCTCCTAAATGATGTCAAAACAACAACCACAAAAAATACTGGTAAGCAGAAAAGCCCCTTTCATTGCATTTATATATTTTCTGATGGTGAATTATTGAAAGTTGCCATGGATAGTGATATCTTCACAAGGCAATATGAATATGGAGCTGCTCTCCCAGAGCACAGAAGCGTTTTAGTTTGGCATGTCTACAAGGCTGTGTTCCATGCAATGAACTCCCTATGCCATTGAGATAGGAAGCCTTTCTCTTTTTTGAAAAATATTTTTAAAATTGTATTTATTTAAAAAAAAAGTTTGTTTTTTTTTTTTTTAAGTTTTTATTTATTTATTCGAGAGAGAGAGGGAGAGAGAGAGAGCAGGAGAAGGGGGAGGGTCAGAGGAAGAAGCAGACTCCCTGTTGAGCAGGGAGCCTGATGTGGGATTCCATCCTGGGACTCCAGGATCATGACCTGAGCCAAAGGCAGTTGCTTAACCAACTGAGCCACCCAGGTGCCCTAAAAATAAGTTTCTTAAAAATATTTATTTATTTATAGACAGCTAGAGAGAGAAAGAGAGAGAGAGAGGGTGAACGAATGGGGTGAGGGGTAGAGGGAGAGGGTGCAGCAGTCCCCACTGAGCAGGGAGCCTGATGCAGGGCTCCATCCTGGGACTGTAGGATCATGACCTGGGCGACACTTTACCAACTGAGCTACTCAGGTGCCCCCTGCCCCCCCCTTTTTTTTTTAAGAGAGAGAGAATGAGAGAGAAGAGAAAGAGAGAATAGCTGGGAGGGGCAGAGGGAGAGAGAGAATCAAGTAGAAATGAAGAGTCAGACCTTAACTGACTGAGCCACTCAGGTACCCCATTATTCTTTTTAGAGAGAGAGAGAAAGAGTGCACTCTCTCTGAATGACTTACAAAAAGTTTATATTTATATATTGTATCTTGATGCTTTTTGGCTCTAACCCTTTCCTAAACACACTCTAAACACCAATGAAATCACATAGAAAGTAGTATTATGTTATAAAATGTTGACTTAAATCAGAGATCATCAAACTCTGGCCTGCTGGCCTAATCTGCAAGCCCCCACACCTATTTTTTAAATAAAGTTTTATTGTAACTTAGTCATGCCTAAATTTTTTTTTTTTTGTTATTGCCCACAGTTGCTTTCTTGCTATAATGGTGGAGTCAAGCAGCTGTGATAGAGATTGTGTGGTCCACAAAGCCTGAAATATTTACCATCTTGTCTTTTACAAAAAAAGTTGTCTGACTTTGGTTTACGTAATTGAGATTATCTCTGAAATGAAAGAATGCACATACACAAAATTCTCTTAGAATGCTCTTGATACCAGAGACTCTGTCTGTGGATCCCAGGCTTAGAAGTCTTCATCTATTTCTTTGAAAGAACTGAGCATGGAATGCTCAGAGTGGACCAAGGTCTGAATCAACCAATAAAGTTTAGTGCTGCAGGAATCTGTCTTCTGATGCTCCCCGACTGCTGGTTGGACCACTGCAGAACATTTAACCACATTCTTCCATTTATGGGCCTGGGGCTATTAGTAGCTTATAAATGTCTCAAGGGCAGCCATATTATGTTTCCCCTGTTTATCCCTAACATCAAATACAGTATTGGGCAAATTGCAGGAGTTTGATAAGCATTTGTTGAACAGATTGTACAAGATAGCGACACTGAGCTAAGACTTGCCAAGACATAGGGAGCTGCTTTGGAGAGCTGACCAGAGTCACCTGTCAGGGCAGGGCAGGCATGGACACCTCTGAGACCAAACTCCTGTAGTTAGCAGGTCTGTGCTAAGAGTTGATCTTGCAAAAGCAGCCAGCCCAGAGCTACTGCCAGTAGAGCTGGATCTGCTCTGATGGAAGATTTTGTTGGTGGGAATTGCTTTAATAAAGCCAGGAGTGTGCTGTTGAACGTCTCCAGCTCATTCTTTGTTGTGGAACAGTGGCTGGACTCCTCACTAGGAAGAGAGAGTCATGTGCCCCTTAGCACTACATACATGAATTGCTCACACGATGGCATCCTTGTTATTAGATGTAGTTATCCTTCAGTTAGAACAAAGGAAATGAGAACACTGCAAGGGGTGGCATTCGTTACGTAACACTATCAGGACAGCATTTGGCTGATATGTGAACTATCCCAAAGATCAAAACCAAAGTTTGCCAATTATTATCTTACATAGTACAGTGGATGCTTCAAAGTTCCTCTGTGAGGTGGATAGATCAAGTGGCACTGTACAGTGCTACAGGTGCATAAGCGGGCTCAGAGACTCGTAGGACCTGCTTTATCTCAAGCGTATTAGTGAAGCTAAGATTCAGAAAAAGAAAATCTTAGGATCCCAAATCCACATGACTTTCCTCTAGTAAATGTTGCATCTCTAAAAGCAAAACTACCGTTTGAGAAATGAAAGATGCTTTTCCTTAAATTTTGTCCACAAGTCTGAGAGGTGTGGTTCATAGGCTGGCAGGGAGAAAACACTGGCTGGTGTGAAGATCCTCGTGAAATGCAATGAGCTTATTTAATATCACCTCTTGCAGGAGACTTTCAGGGCAGATACTTGAGACATGCGTCCAGAAAAATCCTTCAGAATTTCCCTTCTACATTTAGCTCCACATGAATTTATAATGGGCTTTGTGCTGAATGCATAGTAGTAATAGGATGAGATTCTGGCTTCTATTTTTCAAAAATTTTGAACTGAAAAATATACTGATTTGAGAATCTTGCTTTATACCTGCATTTTTTTTTTAAGATCAAAGGAAAATTGACATTATTTGTCAGCAAAAGGTGAAGTGACTTTCCAGACATCAAAGCTGTTTAAAGTGTTTTGAAAATACAATTATGCTATTCATTTGTTTTCCCTTTAGAATCAGCGTATCATGCATGCCAGCTAGGGCACTTTGCCTTGGATGGAATGCTAAAGAGTCCTCTCAGTTGAAATAGGTTGAAATCCCTCATTAGACACTAAACAGCAGCATGAGGAAAATTGGTTTCTTTTAATCTTCCACATAAGGAGGCTATCTCTTTATATGCAAATACAGAATTTTGCATATTGATTGTATTTTTTGATGATTGAACGTACACATTTATAGGCTAAATGCCATTCTTTAAAAAGAGGGTGCATAGTAAATATCAATTTCCATAATTTCCCCTAACAAGTTCCTACTCCATCCTGCCAAACACTCTTAAGAGTTCAATTCATGTCTTCTTTCTCATCCTAATAGCTCTGTTTTCTTACCCTAATTTTATACTTCTGTAAATGCATAAATAATTCTTAGCATTCAAACCAGACAGCAAGAAAAAATGCTTTCTTTCAGGTCCACGGTAAATTCTCACCCTGTACTTGGGGAGTTGGGTAACCCAATCGCCCGCTTAACCCGGGGAACTTTCATGGTTACAGTGATTCAAGTTTGCACCCAAGGGCACCCAAGGGCACCCAAGGGCATGCCTTTGGTTCCAGGCAAGATGGATGGTTGGTAATTTGGAGGGCTGATCTTGGCACCTAGTTTTTTATATACTTTTAAATTTGTATGTAATTTCAACCTGTTAAAGAAGCTGAATGTATGTGTGTGTGTGTTTATCCGGATTAATAATTGTGAAATTTCTCCCCATTTGTTTAATTAAAGTAACTGGCATATCAGATTTAGACTAAGTTAAAGAAGGCTTTTGTCTTTATCCGGATGCTCACTTTATAGTAGGGATCCGTATTATAACTACCAATATAATTAATGCACTAAAATCCGTTTCTTGGGACTTGGATCTTAGCGATCTTTTCCAGTATATGATAATTATTGTATTTTCATTTTAAAACCTATTGTTGGTCATGTTTACGATTCACTTGAGGCTGACTCTTTCGTTAGGAATGACCACCTCAAACAGTACATTGTTCCTGTGGGAAACAACATCTGCTTGAGTGTGATTCACTTTTAGATGTGGCTTGTGGTGAGAATCTGGGACTGTATTCTTTTGCTTACAGCTGAAGAAGCTGGGGTTCACCCACAAATAGACTTCCCATGAAAGATCCTGTCAGAAGGAAGAGAGAAAACAATCTTAAAGCAGTAGTCTCCAATGTTGACAGAAACATAGAGAAAAAGGATAAAAGGCCATCAGAAAGCAAAGGAGAGTAGAGAGAGGAAAAACGCAGAAGACTGTAGGCCAGATGATTGGTATAATAAGGAAAACACTTTCCGAAAAAAAGCTTCTATATCATCAGAAACCCAGTGTACTCTGTTTCAAAACCACCTACCCAAGAACTTTTCTATTTCTAAAATCACCCCATTCTTTCTTCATAATCACTCCTTCCTTATGCTACTTAGTTTTATGCCACAACATATATACCAGTTTAAATAGATAACACAGAAGAGAGAGAGAGATGAACACAAGGAGAGAGAATAAATACTTTGGGTTGAGCACTGCAAAAAACGTCATAATGATAAATGTATTAGATACATGTTATATATGAGGAAGAATAAATTTAAACCAAAGATTGAAAAATTCTAAATAGCTGGATTGATAATTAATGAATGACATCGTTCACGGAGTCTTACTGCATTTTTAATTTTTCCTGAAATCCCAACATTCTATTGGCATATCTGAGCGGAATGCATGTAGCTGGAAGCAAGTTGATTTATGTGTGGAGGGTTACTACGAATATATACACAATTTACATTTAAATGAAAAGTCTGTCAATAGTAAAATATCCTAATAAAATCGTCTCTCTCAAATATGCCAAGCTGGACTGAATGCCATATATTACTTTTTCTCTTCTCTCCCCTTCTCTTCTCTTTTCTCCTCTCTTTCTTTCTTTTCTTAAACTGTTTTATCCAAGGATCATCCCATCTCCATTCCTTCCTTCATATCTCCTGTCCTCCCCACCTTCTTCCTTCTTTCTTTTTGGATAATTCTTACCACCTCCCTTGTAGGTTTAGTGATCCTTCTTTTGTACACCATCACTGAAATGTTATAGAACAGAATGTCACGAGAAGATTAGCAGTTGATACATGGTATGCTGTCGTAGTGCAATGCCTGCTTTGAGGATTTGTATAGAAAGTTTGGTCCGTGTCATAATGCTGAGAATGTTCCTATTCTTGGACAATAAATGTTATCTGAAGGTGTGATTCAGATGTTTAAACCATGAGAACAGTTTTCTCATTATCTCTTGATCACCGTTGTTATGATTCCGTGCTTTTATTCCAGACTGGTCATTCTTTCTTAGGCTACCACAGAACATGGAAATTGCAGGTTATATACACTCAGATCTTCCATTATTCCTAGCCAGAGGTTTGGCCTAGAATGAGAATTTAAAATCACAGATGACTCCACAGCTTTACAAAATCCATTTATTAAATCTTCCTCTCTAAGGTCACTGTGCTGGGGCCTATAGAGGAAATATTGATTGGTTTCAATTTAAGGTCAGATTATAAGCATGGAGGTAGTCTCTGCTTCACATTCTGCAGAGAGAAAGTCCCACTCACCCATGGAAAAGGAAGTTACAAGTTTGGAAGCTTAGTTACCTCATAACCACTAGGGGAGGGTAAGGAGGTGGGATGGGGGAGTGGTGGTAGCCATAGGAGAAGGATAACAAGGAGAAACAAGTGTTTCCTTCTTTTAAATTTCCACCACAGGCTACTGACAGGAAAGTCACCTTAATATTGTGTTGCACAAGCTTTAATAATTCTGAGACTCATACTTTTAAATTCTGCACAGAATGAGCAATAAATCTCTAGTACCTTAAAACTTACTATAATATATTTTCACATATTATATTTGATCATCACAAGAATATTTGAAGATTTTATTTATTTATTAGTGAGAGAGAGATTGAGTTCAAACAGGGGGAATGACAGAGGGAGAGGGAGAAACAGGCTCTGCGTTGAGCAGGGAGCCTGTCTTGGAGCTCAGTCCCAGGACCCTGGGATAGTGACCTGAGCTGAAGGCATACGCTTAACTGATTAGTCTACCCAGGCACTCCCACCATCATCACAAGAATTTTATGAATTATCTCTTGTCCCCTTTTGTGGGTGAGGAAAGAAGACTTTGAGGAGCTGTGATGTCTCAATTCAGTACAGTAAATCAACAAATGTTCATTGGAAATTACCATGTGTCAGGTATGCTGCTAATCAGTAAGGATAGAGTCAGGAAAGGGACTAAAATTTTAGAATTCTGAGTGTCCTATCCTATCCTGTCTTAGGATGCCTCAATTCCTTATGTGTATAGTTGATAGAAATCTTTCTTCTTCCCTATTAAAATATATTTATAGTCAATGTTACTTTCATTTCTGATGGTGTCATTTCACTTATTAGAATGTAAACTACCCAAGAACAAGGTTTATTTTTGCTTTTTGTTGTTTATTTTATTTTATAGCATCTAGAGAACAGTTTTCCTCATTTAAATTGTGCAATATAAAATCACTGTGATATATGAAGTTCTCTAAATATAATCATTAGTCTGTGGGGTAATTAAAAGGTAAATCATAATTTTTAGGGGAGGGGATGAAAATTAGCTTGAGCTGCTTTTTTCTCATGCACATAATTATTTTAATTTATTGACATTCAGTACTGAAACATCTATAGGTAGAAGTAACAGATTTGTCACAATATGTGGAACAAATAAAGTCATAAAAATACAGTTAAATTATTTTGAATATTCAGGTTTGTGGTGTGACCTTGTCGATACACTGTGTGTGTGTGTGTATATCAGTGTGAAGGAAGAGAATGTAATACTAATTAAGTGCAGAAATTGAATCAAAGAGAACTAGGGACAGGGAAGCTGTAGCATTTTTCCATCCAGAACAATGTCAATTCCACCAGCAAAGCTTTATGAGAGAGCTCAGTTATCTGTATGAGCTGATGAGCCCCCCTTCCTTTTCACTTCCCTTTCCAAATTGCACAGCTGAAAAGCATTATTAATGGAAACACCCTGTTAAGTCAGCGATTCATACACCCTGTTAGTTTTTGTTGCTAAAGTGTCATTTTAACTGTTAACCCTTTGGGAAAACTAATAGGACATTCCTAACATAGCCCGCCAATTTTCATTTGTTTATACTCCGTCGCAAAAACTTTCTGAGCTACATGTAATTACTGCACCTAAAAGGGATCCTAACAAAAGTTCAGCTATTTCCTGGTCACCCTCTGCATTTCAGCCTGTTGTACACTTAGAGCTGGGAAGCTGGACTCCAGAACATTTACCAATAGAATTTGGGGATGGGGAAGCCTAAAGTAAAAACACTGAATAAGTGTGTGTGTATGTCTGTGTGTGTGTTGGGATCAAAGGCTAGGAAGGGAAGGAGATAGGGAAGCAGACAAAAGTCATTAAGTAAGAACTCATTTAAAATAATTAAATTCTTTAAGAAATAAAATGAAAATAGAATTTGAATATTCTGATGTAGTTACAAGAATAAACTAGATCCATGTACCAACAGGGATAAATTAGATGAAAAATAATATTGAGTAAAAGTCTAACTTGCAAAAAACTATTTAGCAATGATGTCCTCTAAGTAAAATTCAAAAATAACAAAACTGTATATGGATACATGGATGTGTGGCATGATTATTTTTCAAATGCCTGGATATTCTGGTTAATTGCTTTTTGGGGAGAAAGAGGAATAGGGAATAAAATTGGACAAAGATTAATTTAATTTTAATGTTTTATTTTCTTTTATGAGGAAAAAAGATTAGTGTCAAATGTGGCAGACTCCATTATGAGTGGTGGTTCCATTGGTCCAGTTGCTCTACTCTTTTCTATATAAATAGAAATAGAAAGAAGAAATGGATTTTTATCCTTTAACACTATTATGTATTGAGAAAAGCAATGGTAACAAAAGTTTTCAGGTTTAATACATACATTACAAAAAGGGGTAACTGATCTCATTTTAGCTTTTTAAAGATTTATTTACTTATTGGGCAGGGGAGGGGCAGAGGGAGAGCATCTTCAAGCAGATTCCCTGCTGGACATGGAGCCAGACGCGGGGCTCCATCTCACAACCCATGAGATCATGACCTGAGCCCAAACCAAGTGTTAGATAGTTAACTAACTGAACCACCCAGGCGCCCCAACTCATTTCATTTTTAAGTGTTCTGCTGATAACACTTAAGAGTGTTATCACTCTTAAAGAGAGTGTTATCACTCTTTAAAGAGTGACAATATTATCTTTAAAAGTGTTCACCAAATTCCTTACTCTTTGAGGCCCCCTGATTATATGAAAACTTTAAAGTTGTTTAACCACAATTTTCCAAATTCACTTTACATTCAGGGCTGATGCATTAACTCAGAGGTGTTTTCTTTGAGTTTTCCATTACTGAGAAAAGAAAATTGATAATGCTCATCTGTTTTCATATTTTATCTCATTATATCATTCACCATTCATGCAGTTGTGAAATTTGCACTAAATTTAGGCAGAAAAAGAGATCCTCCTTTGGATCTTTGCTTTGGGAAGAGTGAGGGTTGGGTGTACTTCTGCCTCCACTGGTCAAGTCTTGGTTTCTGAATTAGGCCAGCAACTGAACTCTGGGAGAGCTGTATGAGGGGGAAAACTCTGAGGTCTTATTTCTCCTTTATGTTCTGTTTCCTGGGTTGATAAGTTAAACCCTCAAACTTAAAAAAAATGTTTTAAATTTCATAAATTGTTTCATTTAAAAAGACTTCTATCATTCAAACAAGCAAAAGGATGCTAGACGAAGTAAAAATGGGACTCTTCTTGTTTCCCATTATCTGCCTCTCTGGGAGCTTTTCTGCAATTTTATTTGCCATTAATTATTTTGCAGGTGGAACATTTTGTGCTCACAGGGAAGATATGTTTGAAGGAGGTAAAACATTTTTTCCATACTTTCCCATACCATTTTCCTTCCTCCCCTCTGCCCTCTCATCCTCAAAGCAAAGGTCTTTGTTCTTAGTTGATTCCTATCATTTGACATTATTCTACCCTAGGACATTTGTATTTCTAAGAGCTTGTGCTTTAAGACAGAATCTTCTATATCCAAAAGAATGATGCTATTTATGAAGGTAAATGGCTGGGCAATCAGGTCAAATTCTGAGTACTGGAGCTGCTCAGAAACTGCTCCAATGCCACCCTAAATCTGGAAATATCTTTCTCCTTTTGACCAGAAAAAATTTTTTTTTAAAGATTTTATTTATTTATTTGACAGAGAGAGAGATCACAAATAGGCAGAGAGACAGACAGAGAGAGAGATGAGGAGAAGCAGGCTCCCTGCTGAGCAGAGAGCCCCATGTGGGACTCTATCCCAGGCCCCTGGGATCATGACCTGAGCCGAAGGCAGAGGCTTAACCCACTGAGCCACCCAGGCGCCCCTGACCAGAAAAATTTGTTAAAGATGCTACATCAAATTTTACCTTAGGAACTGATGATATTTATTGAAACTAAGACCTCACTGGAGAAGAAAAGACATTTACCTTGCAGCATTTTCAATATTATATAAGAAAAAGTGTAAGTAGTATGAACATTTAAAAATTAAAAACCTTAAATAATTTGTGATTCTTAACTTCCTTCATACTGCCACTGGTTCAGCTTTCTCATTGCTCAGCAGATAGTGTAAGCACAATCCATACACATTCAACAGGGGAGTGATGTATTTTTTATAAGCTGGCAGGTCCCCAGTTTCCCAGGAGATTTTTGAAGGATCTTAGGAAATATAGCAAGTTTTGATAGAAAAAATCAATGAGCCAGCTGGAGACTTACTCTATTTAAAGAGAACCACAGTTTTTTTTTTGTTGTTGTTGTTGTTAAAAATATTGCTAACATTGTGCTTTAACAACTTAAATACTTTGAACGGAAAGGACAACCTTTTTACATACTTTTTAATGTCTGTGTTAATGTATATTACAGGAAAATGGAAGTAGCTAAATGTAGTTAGTGAAAAAAGTGTCTTGATGATTTCAAATACTTACATGGGAATGAAAATCTGAAAACAAGAGGGATGATAATAAAGTCAATTAGCTAAGTTTTGAGGTTATGTTGGTAATAAATAGTACATGTTGCCTGTCACCCTGCTTCGCCTTTCCTCAACAATGTTCCTTCTGTGTTGACCATCTCCAGAATCCTTCCAACTGGAATAAATCCTTATATAATAACAATACCCAAAATATCCACTGCTAGACATTTTGTATGTAGAAATCATTCTAGTTTATAATGGTAGATTGTGGAATATATTAATTACCCATGCATTTCCCAGTGTGTGTTCCATAGAGCTTTAGAATTGAGAGCAAATCCATAAATACAAGGGCTTTGGGGCCAAAGGAATGTGGAAAATAGTTTATATTATGTTTTTCCCTTGGAAATTCCTAATGAACTTTTGTATAATTTAAGAACTGAGTTCTGGGGTATAGAAACTTGTTTAACTCATTTAATTACTGATTTCCCAAACAATAGAACTGTTTCATTTAATGTTATGGAGCTAGTGTACCAAGACCCGTAATTTAGGAAGCAGTGGATTAGCCCAACATTTATATATGAATGGCTTTGAGGTTAAATTTCAGGCTATTTTTCTTAACTTGCATTTTGCTTTTTTCTCTCCTTATATTTGTAAATTACCTCCAATGTGGTAAAATTATTTCTAGTGAAACATAATTGAAAGCAGATACCTCAGTTTCAATGCTAACTAAGCTACCATGTGCAGAAAGTTTAAGAGTCAATAGAATCAAAAGAAGAATCAATAACATCATCAAAAACAAGCATTTCTACTAAAAAAAAAAACCTCTCAATTGGTGCATTTTAAAAATTCAGGATAACAGTATTTGAAATTTTAAATCCTTTATGTTGGTAAATATGAGATACTTAGAAAAAATGAAAAGAAAAACTGGAAACTAGTGTATTACTAATTATAGCTTAGGAAAGTTTTTAGGAAGAAGTAACTGCTTTTTCTTGAATCTCCTAACCAGTGTGTTATTATAATAAAAAATCATTACCAGGAAAAAACAATATGGAAAATATTAGCTTGGCCTTACTCAAAGTTAAATGATTTTTATAATTCCAATTTGCCATCTGTTAAGAGATAAAGGACCTGAAAAATCATGAAAAATAATTTAAAGAATAATAATAGTGTGATAAAGTAGATAAATGGGTTCCATATTAGTACAAATGGGAAGAAAAGAGAGCTTAATAAAAATAATGAAAAAAAAAAAACAAGAGTAAATGAAGACATACCTAAAATTTTTTTAATTAATGGAAAATGTGAGCTGTATTCTTAATTCATTAAATGCAGAGTATGTAAAATAAAGGGGCTCTCTTTGACTCTTGAAGTATTAGTACCAAAAAAACACTTTACATAATGATCACTACAGAGTGAAAATGTAAATAAGTTCAAGAGAGAGTTTTAAATATTCATGAATAACTTTCATGATTTTAAAAATGTTATAGCTACCTCAAATAACTATTTGAAATAGATAACATTTGAATAAATAAGACCCCCAACTTTCCGAGACAATATAGTCAAGTATTTGAATATAGCCTCTGGAGTATAACTGTGTAGTTTGTCATCACGGTTTCTCCACTAAGGTGTGATAGCAGGATGTTATTTAATTTCTCTAAAGCTCATTATTTTCGTCTGTAAAATGGGTAAACAGAACCCATCTCATTGGATTATTGTAAAGTTCTTAGCACTTTGCTAAGTACAGAGGAGGTAGATAAAAATGATAGCTATTATTTTACTATTATAATATGCATTACTGGTAACAATTCACTGAACTTTTGAGGACAAAAAAGTCCTCAAACACTCTTCAGGTCTATTCTAAAAGACCAGATATTGAGATTGGAGAAAACTGGCAAAATCTATTACATTTTTAACCTCTTATATAATATTCCCGATGGTACAATTTTGAAATTACATAACTATTTTGAAGTTTATTATATGCCTAAATCTTTTTCAGTTGTGTTTGGTGATATTCTATGCCCATAATTTTGTCAACTCAAATATTCATTATAAGAAGCATTGCTGGATATTTTAACTTAACTTTTATTACTTTGCAAATATTTATTTGCCTCTACACTGCAAGAGAATCCTCCGTGTTTTAGTGATCAAATTCTTTCATTTTCAATTTTGTCTGGTATGCTGGTAGAAGAAGAAAGTTGCTTTTTCTTAGCCATTGAATTTTTCTGAGTGTATTTACTGTAAGTAATGAACTTTAATTACTTTTGCAATTACAGCTTATTTGATTGAATTTTCCACTGACTGCACAAAACATCTGTCCTACTGGGACCATGCACAGTCTCTGATCTGGGTACAATATGCTGTTAAAATATAGTAACATCTGCAGTCCATTAATTTCTAAAGCAATAAGCAAGTTGGGCTTCCAAATGGGTTCAGCCAAGTTTATACTTGGGAATTCTGTTTCTTTGTTTTCCACCTAAGTGGACTGGGACAACTCATGCTTTCTGCTTTTAGTCTTTACTTAGCATTTGATAAAGCAATATCAACAATTGACAGAGGATTTGATTTTGTACTTCACTTTATTCTGACTGCATTATTCTCAGAGACAATAGAAATAACAGTGGTGTGAATTATGATTTCACTGGCATCAGTATGCTGTTACTGAATTGCAAAGTGATGTGAAGATATTCTGTGCTAATAGCACTTTTACGTGGACTTCTTTGAAGATTGAGTCTAAGCACACTTGAAAGATGGGAAAGAGGCTCCTAGGATAGCAAGTTTTCAATTTTGTCTGAAAGTACAATGAAAGAGCATTATTACCATTATCCTTGTTTTTGATCCTTGCAGAAATATTCTAATACAGAATTTTTTTTTTTCAACAAAATCTAGAGATACTTTTTTGTATCCTTCTGTTTTAGAAAAACTAGCGGAGACCTAAAGAAATTATAGAGAAGGATGAATGTTGGCATTAGGGAGCTCAATGCAGCTCCTATTAAAGGATGTTCATTCCTCACATAGATTTTGAGCCCACCATACCATTTCATACTGACAACAGTAAGAACAAGAGAATGGTCAAGAGTCAAGGAGGGACGAAATGCCTTCTTGAAGTCATTCCCTGAGAAGAAGCTTTCTGCAGTCCAGAGCAAAAATAAGGCCTTGAGGAAAACTCTTGGCAATGCCATCATCACTTTGGGACCCGCTGAGTCCAAACTGCTAGATTCATGTGGAAGGTTCTTTCCTCCTCCCAATCACAGACGTGGATGAAAACACACTGATGGGGAAAAACTGAGTCCCTTGAGGAAATCTGATGCACTCTATCTACCACTTTTGCACATCTTAAATGGGTTTTAAACATCCCAAAATGACTACAATGTGTTCATTTCCTGTGGTGGATTTACAGTGTGTGACAGGAAATCCATTTCTTTTCCTGTAGATGCTAAATTCATTACCTTGACACAGAATTCAGACTCACTTTTTGCACTTGCTGCCATAGCAACCAGTATCAGGCATTTCTTTCCCCCTGCCTTGCCTTCTACTGGAAACATGGTGCAGCAAGAACTGTACTCCATTTAAAAAATTAATTTTAAGGCACTTTACACTGTTATACCAAGATTCTCTTCACACAGTCACCTCTGTAGACTACATACTTCATAAAACTACCATTGAATTACAGACCACAGCATCCTAAACCAGCAGAGAATGGCATTCTTTAAGGTCTCCTCATGATGAGATCTACTTTTATTCTTTTTCTAATCTATTCTCAGTAATGGGAGATATTTGAAATAATGGGTGTAATGTACCCCCTCCCCACCCTGGCCCCATCTAACAAAATACTCTTCAGAGCAGTGATAGTTATTGGAGGCAAGCCCTCAACAAGTACTAGAGTTAAATGATCTAAATGCTGCTATGACTTGGAATAATGTCATGTTTCAATTCCATAAGAGCTAGAGTGTCATCTGCTTTCTGCTTCAAAAGAGAGAAGAACACCACAAACTCATCATGCATGCCAAGATATTGTCTTGGTTTCCTAAATGGCAGAAAGGATAATTTTAAGAAGCAAAAACAGTTGATTGTTTTCCCTGTCCTGAATGTCAGTAGCATTGGTCTGGTATGGTAGCAGAAGAGGAAGAGAGAGAACACCTGATGTGCTTGTCTGAGTCTTGGGAGGTCTTGTTTTCTAGGGTCCAACATGAAATATATTCACACACATCCCATTGCTAAAGTTTGGGGCATGCCTCTCCAACGGCACAGAGAAAGTCATGCAAACACTGGCAAGCTGTGTCATTGCCAGGCTAGTGACCAAACAGCGCAGTCGTCTGAGCTGCATGTGTTAAGGGTTCAAATCGTACAGTTGAGGTAGTTTAATTTACTCTATTTAGCTTTTTTTTTTTTTTTAAGATGTATTATCCAGAAACTACTTGAAGTGGGAGAGGGCTCTAAGAAGAAAACACCATTAAATTATAAAGCTCAAAGCAGTTACATCAAAGAGCTGAAGAACATGTGATGGTGTATAATCTTTTTTTACTTCTTTCTCTGGTTAGTTCATGTTCCCTCTTGTCTTTCCTCACAACTGATGTATTTTTTACTTAGGAATTATCTCATTTTCCTCCATTTTCTTGGTTCTGCAATAAATCCAGGTCTGTACTATAAGATCCCATAATTACCTATTTCCATTTCTTTCTTCCTTGAATTCTCTCCCTTATTAAACATTATTTTGCTTACTCAGTAAATGAGAGTTGAAGTCTTGGCAATGTATTGCAGTAAGAAAAAGTCACAGACAATTCAAATGATGCAAATGCTATTTAAAAAGTAGAGCATTTTAAGTTTTGCCTTGGAATGATATCCAGCTATCCACGGTTTACTAAGGCATTGTGTTGTTTAGGGAATATTCCATTGAAATGATATGATAAAAACTGTGAACCATGCTATATAAGGCAAATACAAAATCTAAGCCAAGTATGATGAGAGTAACTCAGGATTAGTGAGAGTTTGAGGAGCTGTAGGCTAGGTAGATATAACAGCAGTTACAAACTATAGCACCTTATCTCAGGCCGCTGGTCTAATGCACAAGAATTGCAACAGTAAAGATTTGTATAATGTACACTCAATTATATGAGCTGGCAGGAGGAAAGGGAAACTAAGACCTTTGGTGGGATCTCTTTGACAAGGGCAGGATACATGTGAAATTAAGGCTTTAGGGAATTGAATGAAGAGGATTCAATCTATTGGTCTGAGGACATCTGAATGGGCCAAATATTGGGGGGCTCTACTAGAGTAGTGGTTGTGAAGTGGGGAGTAAAACAAAGATTAGTTATTTTAAGGAAAACAGAAGTTTATGGAACTGAACAATTAATTAAATTTAAAACACTTGGTAATTTTAAAGACAGTATTTGTCGTAGGTAAGAGAAACTATCTGTAGTTGATATCTTTAGTTTTCTTTGAAAAGCACCACTTTTTGCCATTCTTCCAGAAGAATTACCTTTCATCCTCCCTTAAGAACCTTCTCCTCGACTCCAAACAAGTAGTTTTGGCAGAAGCTCTGCTGGACTTTCTTCCACATCCTGCCCTGGAGGTGGTCACACTACCTACACTTGTCCAATGGGGGGTTTTCAACTCCTAGCTAGTTTGATTTAAACGGTGAGTACATGACACAAGTTAGGCCTTCTCTCTCTGTTGTTGGAGTTGCAAGGACGGAACCCAAGAGCTGCTGGTGGCCATGGTTTCCTGGCAGAGATGAAACTTGGGAGAATAACCCACAAGCAGAGAGCAGTCAAGGTAAGATGCACCTGCATGTACCATTCACATGGAGAAAAAGAGAAAGGAGACAGAGAGAGACTAAGAGAGACAGAGACAGTACTTTCAGAATGTGAAATTTTAAAAAAAGATTTATTTATTTAAAGAAAGAGCACATGTGAGCAAGGGGAGAGGCAGAGGGGGAAGGAGAGGGAGAATCTGAAAAAGACTCCCCATTAAGTGTGGAGCCCATGCAGGGTCTCGACCTCACGCCTCTGAGTTCATGACCTAAGCTGAAAGCAAGAGTCAGATGTTTAACCCACTCAGCCACCCAGATGCTCCTACAGCATTTGAACTTTTGATTGTGGCCCCAAAGTCTGTAAAACTGTCTCAATTTCTGCATTTCTTCCTCAATTCAATGAATTGCCTTGTATATACCCAATGGCCTCTGTTGTTTTTGTAAAATACTTTGAGTTGTGCTTCTGTCACTTATAAACAGAATTCTCACCAGAATACTTCCCAATAAGTTGAGAGAACATTATTAGGAAAACTAAAAACTTAAGCTTTGATTATTAATTGGAAGTGATTCATCTGTAAGTACGTCAGTCTGACTTGAAACTTATAAACAGGTTATGTTTAGGGCAGTGCTTATAAGGAAATAGACAAAGTAAAGGCCTTGACTTTATCACTTCACTCTATTATCAAAAATGTCTGGGGGTGGTGGTGGTGGTACAGAAAGTGATTTCTAGAAGAAATACATCAGAAATAACTATTAAATATTTCATAAGATTTGGTAACTCTACAATTAAAAATACTGTTTTGGTTAAGGTTATTTCTATTGAGCTGTGTTATGCTCCAGAAACTTATTTAAATATTGCAAACATTACACAGAGCCTTAATGAGAAAGGGTTGGGTCAGGAACCAGGCTAGTGCAGAGCCAGAAACTGTCCACAGGCCTGACTAGTGGAATGGTGGTGATTAAAGTATTATTCTATCGATTTCCTGTGTTTGGAGATTTAAATAAGCCTTTATTTTCTAAAGGACTTTAATAAAGATAAAAGCGTTGTTTATGACAAGTAGTCATACATTGTAGGTTGCTGTAAGAATATTGAAGCTGAGTGATGTTAATTTAAAGTCTGGTAATACATAAGAAGTTACTATATGAACTGAGTGATAGCAAAGACTTTAGGATTTGATTTTGATCAGTGAATATGCAGTAGGAACATGACTTAAATCACGGTAACAAATTTCAAAATGATATAATACAATCTAAAACATTGTCATCTTTTGGCTACTTGAGGCAGTTTATAATTTCTTGATCATTTTCGTCCCATTTTATTTTTAGAAGTTTTTATGGGTCCTAGCCCATTATTTTCCCTAATCAATTTTATATCTTCGAAGTTCATGTGCTAAAAGTGGTGATGAAAGATGTTTTCTAGGACACCTGGGTGGCTCAGCTGGTAAAGCTACTGCCTTTGGCTCAGGTCATGATCCTGATGTCTCAGGATCAAGCCCTACCTGGGGGGTGGGGGGCACTACCAGCTCAGTGGGAGAGTCTGCTTCTCCCTATGACCCTCCCCTGTCTCATGCCTTTTCTCTCTCTTATTCTGTCTCTCTCAAATAAAAAAATAAAATCTTAACAAAAAAAAGAAAGATGTTTTCTGGAGGCAAGGATTTTATTAAATTATGGTACTGCCCATCTATGGATGATATAAGAAGAATTACTTTAAGTGAATAATTGATAAGTAAATATTTTAAGTTACTCTCAGTTTCAATTTCTTTTTTTATAAAAATTTTAATTCATTTATTTATTTATTTGGCAGAGAGAGAGAGAGAGAGGGAGAGAGCGCACAAGCTCTGAGTAGGGAGCCCAATGTGGGGCTCCATCCCAGGACCGTAGGATCATGCTCTGAGCTGAAGGAAAACACTTAACTGACTGATCACCCAGGCACTCCTATTCTCAGCTGCAATTTCAATTTTGGTAAATAGTAATGGATATAACCTAATTAAACAACAGTTATTTGGAGTTCTCAATAATTTTTAAGGGCATAAAGGGGTCCTAAAACCAGTAGGCATGAGAACTATTGCTGCTTTACAAAGAATTAATGTAGTCTTACTTATAAATATGGAAAAGTATTAAGTTAAGCACATTGGCCAATGGATGACAATTTTCATGATCAAGTCCGGGAAGGAGCCAAGAATGGTCTTGGTAGTGAAAGGAGTAATGCTTTATTGAACTGTATGAGAAAGCTCTCATTCCTCAGCAGTCACCAATTTGAAGCATGCCTATTTTATATTACATGAACTATATGACATTTAAAAGAATCTCTGCCCTTCCACCCAAGTTGTTATATTCAGTGTTGGAATATCCACTGAGAAGAATTCTAGTGTGATAATTATAGCTGACACATAGACTAGTCTAAGCAACATCAACTGCTGTATTGTCTTGATCCTCTAAAGAATTAAAATAGATAATAGCCTGAAACTGGCAAATAACTGTATTTAACTCAGATTTTAAACATGAGAAAAATGCCTGTCATATCTATATCACAATAGAAATGTGGTGTTTATGGCTTTCATCTGCACAAGAAATTCATCTGGAGCCAATTATCTGGAAATGCTCAGGAAGAATATATACAGGAAAACAAACTAAATTTCTTCATATGCCTCTCAAGATAATTGGTTTATGGTAGAAAATGCTTGAGATATCATATTCACACAGATTACCCAGTGGAATGAAATATTTCTCTAATTCATTACAAACCAGTCGTGCTCTGAAAACGGATCATTGGTCAGAAGAGTGCCTGCAAGGGAGAGGGTAACTGAGCCAAGTGGCCTCAGTGGCCTTCTCCTTGGGAAGCTGGGTCTTGCATCCCATTAGACACATGTTAATGTACACCCGTGTTACATCTTTGTGTGATGTTGCAAGCACCTTCCTCTGGTTAATGTCAGTTTTCCTGAGCCTTAAGATTATTTTGGATAGTCAAGTGGACAGTTGACAAAATAATGGGGTCAAAGTATCAAGGTCATGAAAAACAAAAGCTGAAGAACTGTTCCAGATGAAGGAGACCGAGGAGACATGACAACAAAATGTAATGTTTGGTCTTGGATTGGATCCTGGGTCAGTAAAAGGGTCATTATCATGGCAGGTGGCAAAATTTGAATGTTTATAAATTAGAACTATGTTAACTAATATATTAATGTATTAATATATTAATAATTAATGTATTAATATTAATTTCCTTATTTTGGTAATTGTGCTGTGGGAGTCTGGGTGAAGGGAATGTGGAAATTATTTATATAATTTTTGTAACTTGCTTGTAAGTTTGAAATTATTTAAATTTTAAATAATTTAAAGTTAAATTATTTAAATTTTAAAATTTAAAATTATTTAAAATTTAAAATATTTAAAATTTTAAAATTTTAAAATAAAAAATTTAAAATTATTTAAATTTTAAAATAAAAATTATTTAAATTTTAATTTTTTTTAGATAAAAAACATTACAACTATGGAGACATTTACTAAAGAATCTATATCTCAGTTTGTGTAGGGATTGAGAATGCAGACTGTGACAACAGCATTCTTGGGTTTGAATCTCTATTTTATTACCTGCTAACTGTATAACTTTCAAACGAATCAATTTCTAAATGCTTCTATTTCCTTATCTGTAAGATAGAGACAATAATGCTTCTTACTTTGCAGTATGGTTGTGAATATTGATTGAACTAAGGTCCTTAGAGTTCTGAGAAAATTGCCCGGTTCAATAAATATTTGTTAGAATCCTGAAACCTCTTTGTGCAGTGACAATTGTCATATAGGGAATACTAGAATATAATATGATCTTGTAATGCTATCTCTAGATGAGAAACTGTATATCTCATTGCTATACAGGAGCTTAGACAAATTCATTAAGGAAGAAGCAGATAGGTTTAATGTTGAAATGTTTGACGTTGCAACACAGGAGCCTGACAAAGGTGAAGAGGTCAGGAGGTAAGGGGAAACCATTAATGTGGCTTTTCTAAGAGGTTTGAACTTTTGGCAAGGCAAATCACTATTAGCTCAAGACAGAATATATTTCTGAGAAATATTGTCGTATACAAGAAATGAACTCTCATTTAGCATATAAGCCCAAGAAAAGTTTGAGTTTTGTTTCCCGAAAATCTTATTTTTTGCATGTGCATCTGCTTTGATCTTAGTGCAGCACACAGAGGGGAGAATGTGGTTAAGATTAGCATTAGAAACCTCAACATTCCAATGCAGCAAGGCCTGTAGGAATGGGGAAAGAGTCATGGAAGCCATTAGCTGTGGGAGGATATGCTGTGGGAAAACCAGACCTGGGATCATAAAATACAGTTGGACTGGCACAGGGTAGTTTGATGCATACAATTTCTACCCTGTGGCTTTGCTATTAAGACCAGCTGTGGTGCATTGGACTCACCAAGTTTTATACTCCCAAATTTTGCTCATTCTGTGAACCTAGCACTTCTCTGAAAAGCTTTGGAATTAAACATTCGGCTATGAAATTAATGTAATGAATGTCTGCCTGTAACAAAAATATAAGAATTAGGTGACTGAAACTGAAAAAGGGTCTAGATAATTTACCTGGCTCATTCCTTTACTCTCAGTATTAAAATCCTCACCTATTCTCCAAAGACAGATGGCACTCTCATCGCTGTGTCAGCCAAGGTCCAGCCAGGAAGTAGAGAATTTTAAACAAAGGAGAAACCTCAGGAGGTGGAGAAGGACATAGAAGTTGGAACCCGGAATTAAAGCCTATCTCTTGTGACTAAAGACACAGGACCATTAAGGTAGGGGGTGTCTGGCAGGGAGTTAGAGCCATGTAAAATGCTGTCCGAGGCATAGAAAAAGAAGGAGAAATTCTCTATTTTTCCCCTCCTCCTACCCTTAGTTATCAACCAGTGCTTCTGAGTGGCCAACATGTCAGAAAGCCAGTTAGCAAGGGAGCCTGGGAAATGTAGTTTGCAAGAACAGGATGCAGTTGCATCTGTGTGCAGACAGACAATGCCCTCCATGATGCCTCTGCCCATGCCTGAAACAGAGAATGGAAGTTGAGTCCCTGTTCTGGCATATGTACTGTGCTAGGAGAGACTTGCCCACGAAGGTGTTGTGCCTTCAAATTTTCAGAGCCATTCTGTGAACTGGTTACTTTAATCTCAACTTTATAGATGAAGAAACAGTGTCTTAAGGAGGTTCAGGTCTATGTGGGGTTACAGAGCCAGAAAGGAAAGGAGGCCACCTAGTTCTAAACATACTCATTTTCCTTTCCTCTGTATCTGGTCAGCATTTCAAAGCCCATTTTCTATCGTGCTGGACTGTAGAGTTTAAAACACAGGAACTAAAAGCAACAACAGAATTCACCCAGCTTGACTTTCAAGATGAGATAGCTGAGGTATGGAAACATTTGCTTAAAGTCACATATCTAGTGCCAGAATGGGACTAATAATGTAAAGTTTCCTTAAGAAGCTGAGTAATTCCATCAGTATTTAACTTAGATGTCAACTGGTGCTCTTGCTTTTCACCCAAAGTCACTGAGAAATCCTGGAGCGGAGGGGTTGAAGAGCTCAGGTAGAAGGAATTTGTCTTGAAAAGGGAAGCGTCTGCCTGTTGTGTATGCTTGGTTATCTCTACTTCCTCTGACATAGGGGGCTAGACAGTCTTCCAAGATTGCAAGGTGAAGGGATAATGTGGGACAGGAGAAGGGGGTTCCACATATTGACCATCTGGCCAAGGAGTGGAAAGTGAATCCCCCTAGGAATGAATACAGTGACTGTAATACATAATGGAGAATTGAAGACCCACTCACACCTGCGGAGGTTAAAGGGATCAATGTGAGACGTTGGCAGTGAACATGCCTATAAACTTCCTTTGGTAGTGCCTCTGGTCTGGAGAAGAAATAAGAAAGTGAGTGCTTAAACTGAATCAGCCTTGGAGAATGGTCTGGCCAATGAAGCACATTGATTAGAGAGTTTTTCTTACTGAGTGCTTTCCTAAAAAAGGCTAGGGAAGCCATTGGACTCAGAGAAGAGTAACATCAAAAGAAAGGGTCTCCTTGGGGTTAAAATTTAGATTTAATGATAGAAAGATATCGGAAGAAGTCAATGGATAGAAGGTTAAGTTAGGATAATCTGATTTCTAAGGTTAAAGTTTTAGGACTGTGTGGTCCAGTACAGTAGTCACCAGTCATATGCAGCTCCTCTAAACTGAGATGTAAGCACAAGTGAGAAGTGCTGTTAATGTACAATATGGACCGATTGTGAAAACTTAGTAGGAAAAAAAGATTGCAAAATATCTCAGTATTTTAAAATATTTATCCCATGTTGAAATAATAATATTTGGGACATTTTTCAAATAAATTTATTATTAAAGTTAATGTCACCTGTTCCATCTTATTTTTACACCTTACTAAAACAGATAAAATTACAAATGCAGCTTGCATTTCTTTTCAACCGAATGGCACTATTAAAGCTGTTGTATGGTCAGATTTAAGACATAGCTTTTCAAAATGAGGTCTTACATCAGTTAATGGGAATATGGGGCATAATAAACCAATATTTGAAATTAGTAGAGAAATTATGACAGTATAAAAAATAAAGGGTATACAACATTTTAATGTGTATTCAGAAAAATGATCACTGGGGATGGACAAAATGGGTGAAGCAGAATGGGGGAAAAAGAATGATGATTATTGCTTAGTTTTAGTGAAGTGATTTTCCTAGCTTTCCGTCGAAGTCTTGATATCAGTCTCAGTTATAGATAGATTAATGCACAGATTAGGAAATGCACTCAACAATATTCTCAGTCTATTTGTATTAAGTTAATCTTAGCCTCACAATCACGAGTTTGCAGCATGGACATAATTACTTGGCAGCTGTCAAATAGTATTGAATAAACGGATTGAATGTGTGCAGAAATTCAGAGAGATACCTCACTTAAACCACTTCTAGTACTATAAACAAGCATTGTCCACTCAAATTAGAATTTGGGAGGTAAATGCAACCATTCTTTAGTTGCATTTAAATTTTAATTTTAAAGAATTTGAATGTGGTTTAAAAATAAGATCCTTTCATGTATGGTAAAATATCTTTGACAAGAGTGGCAAGACTGCACAATAAGGAAGGATCAGGGACGCCTGGGTGGCTCAGTTGGTTAAGCAGCTGCCTTCGGCTCAGGTCATGATCCCAGTGTCCTGGGATCGAGTCCCACATCGGGCTCCTTGCTTGGCAAGGAGCCTGCTTCTCCCTCTGCCTCTGCCTGCCATTCTGTCTGCCTGTGCTCACTCTCCCCCCACCTCTCTGATAAATAAATAAAATCTTAAAAAAAAAAATAAGGAAGGATCAGACTCTTAAACAAATGGTGCTGGGCAAACTGAATATCCACATGCAAAAAATTAAAGTAAGACCCTTACCTTATTCCATGTACAAATATTAAGTCAAAATAGACCTAGATTAAAGACCTAAATGTAAGACCTGAAACTACAAAACTCCCAGAAGAAAACATACAAGTGCTCTACTATATTGGATTTGACAGTAGTTTCTTAGATATGACAACAAAAGCAACAGGCAACAAAAATAAAAATAGATAAATGGAACGACATCAAACTTAAAAACTTGTGCACATCAAAAGAAACAATTGACAGAGTAAAAACCATCTAATGGAATGAGAAAAAAAATATTTGTAAATCTCATATGTGATTAAGGATTAATATTCAGAAAAGATAAAGAACTTCAATGAGCAAGGGATTTGAAGAAACATTTCTCTGAAGAAAACATACCAATCGTCAACAAGGCAAGTAAAGATGCTCAAAATCACTAATTATTAGGGATATGCAAAGCATGATGAGTTATTCTCTCATACTTATCAAGATGGCTAGCAAAAAGGCAAAAAAAAAAAAACAACAAACAAACCAAAATAAAAATAAATCAAACAGAAAACCACCAGAAAATAGAAAATCTTGGGAAAGATGTGAAGAAATTGGAACATTGTGCAGTGTTGGTTGAAATAAAATGGTGCAGCCCTATGGAAAATAGTATGGAAATTCCTCAAAAAATAAAAAATACAATTATCCCGTGATCCAGCATTCCCATTTCTGGGTATGTACCCGAAAGAATTGAAAGCAGAATCTCAAGAGTTATTTGCATACCCATATTTAATGGAGCATTAATCACAATAGTCAAGAAGTGGAAACAATCTAAGTGTCCATCAACAGATGAATAGATAAACAAAATGCATTATATACATGCAATGGAATATTATTCAGCCTTGAAAAAGAAAGAGATCATGTCACATGTTACAACACCAATGACCTTTGAGAATGTTATACCAACTGAAATAAGTGAGTCACCAAAAGACAAATATTATATGATTCCACTTACATGAGGTACCTAAAGTAATCAAACTCCTAGACATAGAAGGTAGAATGATTTGTCAGGAGTGAAGAGGAGGATGAAAGGGAGAGTTGTTGTTTAATGGGTATGAATTTCAATTTCAATTTTGCAAGAATCCATTGTACAATGATATGAATACAGTTAACACTGATGAACTGTCCACTTAAAAATGGTTGAAATGATAAATTTTGCTTAGTGGGCTTTTTTTTTAACCATAATTAAAAAAAAAAAAAACTTGGTTATATGGTATCAATTTCTCTAATGAGTGAAAAAAATGATGAAGTATTGGGAAAGCATAGAACTTTGAGCAGCTGACCCATTAACACAGTAATTCCATCTTTGTAAGAAATCCTGGTAGTTTTTTTTTTAAATGATTCTCAACATTAAAACATATAATTTTAATATTTAAGTGCAGGTTATTCGAGGTAGTATTTGAGAAAGCCACTTGAAATTGTTATGAGCAGTATCAGAGTCATTACGAAGTGTTTATAGCTTATTCCTTAGATCAAAAATAAGTGTATTTTCCCCTTCAACAAAATGTATTTTCCCCTTTCCCCTTCCCCTTCAACAACTTCAACAACTTCAACAACAACAATAAATTTCTTATAGTTTCTGTCCAACATGTTTCTCCTTAAAGCACTCAAAAATCATACACCCAAGGATTTCATTTAATTGTGTTCGAAAAGTTCCATGTTTCTTTCAATACCGAATCTACACCAAGAGATGCCCATTACCAACAGTCTCTGTGAATGAAGATGTGTATTGCTTGATATGCAGGTGCAAATAGTTTTATTTATACAACATGCAGTTGAAATTTGTCAGCATTGATCTAAATGAACTTTGCTGATCTATATCTGGCTTGCAGAATATTCATTATGTACTAAAGCTTACATCGTCATCAGTAGATTTTCAGGGATAAACAGAACAAGTAAGGACCTAGTACTTTCCCTTCATACACATGTCACACATACTAGAACCCCTAATTCATGCACTACATATTAATGACATTTGTAGAACCATAAAGCAAAATACTGGTTAGCACACAAACATAACAGTAATTGTTCTTATGCATTATACATTGATGATAATGTGCAATATATGCTGATGTATCTTGTGTGCAGGTCTTTTGGCCTTCTTTCCAATACTCTCTCTCTCTCTCTCAAATTGACTTTGCTAATAGTCTTATAAACTTCTCAGCTATAGTAGGTTTATATTTGTTTGTGCGATGAGGCGTATGATTTTCAATGTTGTCTCTGTTGTTTTAGTTTCTTCTCTGCCTCTGGCAAGCAAATTCATCTATTCTTTACTGGAAACCATTATTTGTTCCTCATTCTAGAAAAACTCAATTGACTTAGCAAAGAGGTCACTGTGCTTTTTTTGAAAGCAATGTAAAAGCTTTTATGGTTTTATACCTTTATTCGAGGTACTTTCAAGAGGAAATGCACTGAAACTAATTGATCTCCAGTTCAATAAAATTGAATTTTCAGATATTCATTACTATGTAGGGTATTCTTATTTTGTCCTTTTACTTAGGTGAAATGATTACACTTGCAGATTCACTTGTCTTTCACAGAGAGGTTCATGTCAGATGTTATCCTGGAGTATGGTTTATTGTAAGTAACTTTACTGGTTGTGGAAATTTTTTGATTATTTTTGTCACCTTTCTGACTTAATAAACAACTTCCCAGTCATTGAGGCATTTTTTTCCTGAATTTGAGATATGTTACAGCATAATGACAACTGCAAACAAAAACAGATAAATTCTAAAAAAAAAATGTATTAGCTGAGAAGAATTTAAACTTGAATGTTGGATACAACATATTGACTGTTTCCACACTGCTTAGGTGTGCCCTGTAAGCCTGTGTTGATTATTAAAAACAACAGAATTTCTGGAACTTCTGATTCCTTAGCTCTCAAGTCTTTTCTTTCTGAAGGGCCTCCCCAATAATACTACTTCACATATCTCAAACCCTAACCGTCATCTTTCTCTATCAAATTATTTTATTATCACATGTTTATTTATCACATTATTTATCACATATATATATATACACTATATTTATCATTTATATATTTTATGTTCTCATGCCTTGTACTCAGAAGTAAATTTATTTGCTATTATTTGCATATAGATGATCTGCCCCACTAAAAAGGAATCTCCAAGAGAATAAGAGCATTGATTATTCTGGAGAAAACAAAAACAAAAAAACCCAACCTGTTCAGATTTGTAAGAAACCCTAGACCTACTCAACTTCTTGACCAAGAAGACTCATGCTTCTGAGGAGTTCTCAGCTAAACACTTGAGCTAATCCTTATGTATACAGAAAAGAACAGATGATTACAAAAACACCTGCATGTTTTAATCCAAGACACCTTGGTAACAATAAAGGACAAGTTCTTGTAATATGTTGAAGAGCATGGGCCAACTCTGACTAAAATAATTTCTACACTAATGTTAAGGTCATATGATAGGCTTCATACTGTTACCCCTCCTGGAAGTGACTGTTCTCTAGATTTAGGATTTTGTGGTTACTGCTGCATCCCCACTATGTGTAACAGTGATTGATGCAGAGTAAGAACTCAGGGAAATAAATATTTGCTGAGTAGATGAATATTACATTTGACTACTTGGTATTATGTTGCTTTTTTTTCCCTTTCTTGATAATCTATAATTATTTATTTCTCCCTAAGATCATGTCACATGAAAACAAGTTCTTATCTGTCTTGTTCACTACTATATCTTCATGCCTACAATAGTGCCTGGCAATTCCTTGGTGCATGATGAATATATATGGAATAAGGGAATGAGATTTCTGAAATGAAAGTCAACAAGATAATTTCATTGTCTTTTGCTTTAAATCACCACATGTTTGCTGACATCATTGGTCATCATCAAAGGTCTTCTAGACCACATTTTGAGAAACTGATTAGGTTATACTCATGAAAGTAAGTTTCTGAAATATTGGAAAAGATTATCAGGACAGAGCTTAGAGATCTACTAAGATGTGTGCTCAAGGTGAACATTGGCAAGACCCAAGATGCCAATAATGGAGAGGAATAATCTGAATCAAGTGAAGGAGTCTTCAGAGTCTGTAGATGTATATGAAAATTGGGAAATGGCAGAAATAAGAGTGGAAAAAAATTGGTTTAACTGGACAGAGAGGAAATACGATGATGTGGGGAGAACATCAGTGGGAGTTCAACTCCCACTCCACTTCAAAAACGAGGTCAGTTATTAAATCTGCTTGAACCTTACTTTCAGGGAGTATTACTGGAGACAAAAATGGGGTGAAGTGAGATTTATGGGAAACAAAATAATGTCCTCAGGCAATGCCTGTCATATTATTATCTGTTCATAGTAAGTGGACACACAAATACAGGCGCATCCTACCTTTTTAAACAAGGGTGAAAGAATAATGATCTGAAAGTGTTGGGGGTAATTTGGGAGTGTTATGATCCTTGGAGTATAAGGAGAAGAAAAACAGCTTACACTCAGAGAGAAAAGAAGATCATGAACATGTAGTGGAGGAATTATTCGATGAAGAGACTAAGTGTAGAGTAAAACGTGTCGATAGGAAATGAAATGGAAGTGCTATTGGATTCACTGGCATTGGTTTTTTTAAAATGGGGTCAATAGAAGATAGAGAAGGAATGGGATTGAGCTGGATCTGGGTAGAGCTTCGTCAGTTCAGAGCGGCTGTCTTGGCAGAGACTGAACCACAGAATGTAGGAAGCAACACATAAGAGTAGACAGTGGAAATGTGGGTTGCACCAAGTTTCCATTTGAACTTAGGAATACAGCTACTTTTACTTCCACGGAGTTTTAACTCTGCTATATGTGAAGGGCTGAGAGCTGTATTTGGTTAATCTAGCTTTGGATTTCAGATCCTGGCCTTCACTGTCTTCCAAGGAGCAGGACTGAGGGAGATCCCTGGGTTTTTAGAGGGGTCCCAAAGAAAGTGCCATGAGTATGATGATGAATCCTTTGCATTTTAGTTCTTTAGGTTAGAGCAAAGTGGGAGTTAGTCAATGCTATCTGGTATAAAGTAAGCAGCATGGTAAAGTTGAAAAATCATGAGTGGGTTGGGTTTGAGTCTCAGCTCATTCAATGGTATAAATTTGAGCAAGTAATTAAGCCTTCCAGGGATTCTCTATTCTTGATTGCAAAGTGAGGGTGATAAACAACTACTTTCCTAGGTATTAGTGAGTGTTAAAAAAGAGAACATGAGTGTGCTGCTTGTTACGTTGGAGATGGTAAATAAAGGTTCATTCTTTTCCTGTGAATTTACAAGTTGAGTCTCACAATTTTGAAAAATGATTCATCTTACTTACTCTTTGAATAGTCAACAAATGTGTATTGAGCATCTGCTATGTGTAGGCTCTGTGGGGGTGCTGGAAGTATTATGCGAGAAGGGTAAACATAACCGCTGCCTCACACAGTTTATAGACCAGTATATATTCTGGTGTAGATTGTTTCTACTTAAATTATTGGACCATGGTGTAAGCTTAACTCCAGTGCACCCACGCCTGTATTTTATTTTATTCTTCTCAGTGCTAATTTGCAATATAATCTGACCTCTAATGAAAGGGGCTTTACTTCAATGGTAATGTGTATTTCCAGAGCAGTGAGGAAAGTTAGCCCTCCATCTGTCACCTCTTCTTGGTACCATTACTGTTTTACTCTTTACACTAAGCCATTTATAATTGGAAGAAAATATTCATAATGATTATTTTAATCAGATAAATAAAATCAGCTTTTACACAATCGTATTTCTTAGAAACGATATACTGCCTTGTGACACATGAAACACTGTTGTCAGGATTGTGAATCAGAGTTTTATAGTCAAAAGTATGAGGAACCATATCTATCTGCCTTTATGTTTCCTTCTCTTCCTCTAAGAGAGGGAAATAAAAGGTTTTTTTCCTCCATATAAACTTCACTCCTGGGTACAATGACAAGGAAAAATGCATGCAAAGTTCTATTCTAGTCACCTCGTATTATTTTATTGTGATGGCAGAAGACAATGTACACACCAAGATGAGTTTAATATCTTTATACATCTAAACTGAAAATTGTAAGGCAAATATACATTCCCATGCAAAGTGATCTTTAATCACTGAAGCAGTGCATTACCAGAGGATGTCAGATCTCTCAGAATATACACTCTGTTATGGATCACGTCACAGCTTTACACAAAACACTTATTCAGCATAAACCAGCCTTTCAGAAGCTGCCACTGCCCTTCCCCCTCCATTTCCACTTTTCATGCTCCCTTCCTCCCTTGGGAAGATGCTTGCTTGTTTCATTTGCTCTCAGCACCAGTGTTGCCATGGAAACTCACCTCCTTTTCTTCCCCCTCCCCAGTTACCAAGTACAGCTTCTGGACTCAGTGCCAAGACCTCCTCTGTACAACCTCAATATTCTTTCAATGTTTAGACAAATCTGGTGGAAAATGTTGTTTACATTTTTTCCACAGTGCTATAGCTGCATGTTTTATGCAATTCATTTCCCATGGATCTACCCATGTTCTTAAAGAGATCCTTTTTCTCTCCTTTCCACAATAGCTTTAAAAAAATGTAACATTATTTGGCCTGATTTTTAACAAAAAGAAATTAACAAAATTTAACAAAAAAATTTAAAAAAAAATCTCAGGATCACAGAGATTCCATCCTTGTAGTCAGTTTCATGAAATTCTAAATTTAATATTATGTGTACATTATTTCCATACTTTGGAAGACAATTTCTGTTTTGCAAAAAAGGTAGCATTAATGCCTGTTTAATGCTAAAATCCTAAATAGTTATTTAAGTTCACTGTCATATCTTAGAAGTCCACTGAAGTATATCTGTGGACTTTAGGTCATTCCAACTATTTTAAGTCAGATGTTTAAATAATATATTGATATTCCTCATTATGTGTATTTATTCTTAGATGCCTTGGTACATTTTCTGCAGATTTGTAAAGTATTGTGTATGGTTTAATTAGTCATTCTTACCCTCATTCATTCTGATACAAAACATTTTGTTGGCAAAATGACTTTCTGTCCTTGCCCCCACCTTTAAAATGTCAATTTTGCATATAAATTTCTCAAGCATTAAAAAATAGGCTCAATGAAATATTTATTTACTTAACATTTTTTACTATAAATAAATCTTATAAGCCATACTAGTCATCCCACATGCTGTACTGCCATTTCTTTATTATAAACATCTATATTTAAACATTTAAAAAAAATGTCTTTCAACTACTTGGAAAAAATCCCTTTGATAAACAGAAGAGGGAGTAGTATTTCCTCCTTTTTGATACAGAATGCAGTATTGTTTTTTAAATTCTTAGTTCACCTTTTTTTTTTTTTTTTCCCTAAATGTAAAGCCCCTCAGTCATAATCTCTCCTGTGGATTTTCTTTTCCCTCCTTTTTATTTTCCTTTTTTTTTTTAAATTTTTTTTTTTTTAATAGGGGGAGGGGTGGTCTAGTGGTGGCGGGAATAGGACCACCCATTTCGATCAAGGAAACAAAGACTAAATTCTTTCTGGTTTGCTACTTTCTCTTAGGATATAGTCAAATATTAGAAATCTTTGTCTTCTACTGTATATTTTTACTTGCAACAATACTTTTAAAAAAATATCTACTGCATCACTTTACAAAGAAGTCTCACCATTGTGTAGTCAACTGGAGTGAATGTGTGCATTCTCCAGGGCCTGCCCTGTGAGACACTGTCTCCCCGTTGTTCTCACTCAGAGCTGAGTAGGAGCCATGCACATCTGAATAACAGAGTCTTTTCTGCCTGGTGCAATCCTGGATTGTTACAGTCTAGAGGCCAGCCATGCTGTCACCGGCACAAATTGATTTAACCATCAATTGCTGTGGTCATTAAAGCTGCTAAAAGTCCTCGCCAAACTGATGAATTGCAACTGAATGTGAAATGAGTCTCTAAGTCCGTTTCCCACCATCTCATATCAAAGGCTATTGTATCCCTGCAAAGTAAAGGGTCGGAGGTTCAGGCTGGAGTTCAACAATGGGCTCTGTCAAAGGATAGAGCTCCATTCACTCGGCATTCCCAATTACAGTTTGCTTTCCATACCTTATTGTATAAAATTTGCATCCAACTAATACATTGAATTATTGGCATACTTTGGGTGTCAAAGGAGTCGTTGAATGGTTTGTCCCTGAAATACGTGGAATTCTAAGCATCTGGTGGCTTCTGGGTGGTGACAATGAAATGATCCCCTGGTTTTTCACTGCTTGCAAAAGGACTAATTTTCTCTCAGCTCAGATTTAAAGCTTCTAAATGCTATGCATAACTTCGTTCACATTCACAGCCATGAACTCATTTCTGGGGTTTTTTGAGGGGAGCCGTAGGGGAGGAATGGTACTATTCCTGCCTAACAATAATGTAATTAAATTTTTAAAATGATTCACTATAATCTCTTTAGGGCTGAAATAACTGGGCAAAACTGGAATTACAATTTGATGGTTGTGTTTTCCACCTGAAGAAAAATGGGGAGTAAAATACTAGTGGGGCAAAATTAAAATCATGTTGAGGTACAGATTTCAGTGCCCAGAGAACTTTTGTTAGTTCTTCTAGGAAAAAAACAGAGGTTATAATTTAGTTTTTCATGGTGAAGCCATTCAAAGAGCCAGGAATCAGTTGGTCAATGAACATGTCTCTCTTGCTACTAATGATTAGTTTTTTTTTAAGTCGATAATTAAATCTGTGGAGATAAATTATCAAAGAAGATTAAATTCTTTAAGCTTTGATATTGAAATATTAATAGGGAATTTCAGGAGAAGATTTCAAGTTTTATAGCAGCATTAATATGTTCCTGTTGATATGATTCTTCTTTTTCTGTCAGATAATCATTTGAATAGTACTTTCATTTTTGTCTTATGTCAAAATTTTTATTTATGTGTACTCTTGTTATTTGCACAAATTCATTTGAAGTTTTTAAAATATATATACAGAAACTAAATATATCTTTATCTATACATCTATATATATTTAGGTTAATATTTAAGGGCTATCTACAATCCTTATTTTTAATTCCAGTCTTTAGTTGTCTGTTCTTTCTCCTTTCCTGGTCCCAAACTTCACAGTAGTGTGACTTCAGCATCTAATGTTTGTCAAAATGCGTAGAGGAAACTCTATAGGGAAAACATGACTTGGAGATCAAAGGGAAAAAGCCCCATTTATACTCCTGCAACCCCACACATTCTGCTTATTTTCTTTCCGTAGCTCATCTTGCCACGAAATGCTACCAACAGGGCTGAGAAGAACAGATGTGGAAACCAAAATAAATCTGACTTAATATTGTAATGGGGGTTACATGAATATAAAGTATAGAAGAAAATAAGCAAAACCTGTAAGACTATGGTGCCATAGAGGAGAGAGAGGAAGAAGGGAAGTTTTGCTTAGAGATTCAGTGCATAGGTCAGGGGTTCAGACCATTCAGATGTATTAATAATGAGCTGGCAGACAGATCCAGGTTTGTGTTTCCCTAGACTCTATTTACCATAGACTTTGAGTCTCCAGTAACTTTGTGTGGAAATCCATCAGGAAGAACTGTTACATTTTGCCCAAGGTTCCAAATGACCCTTGAAAAGGTCATTGGATTCTTGTCTTTAAAAGATCTATTGTTTGAAAAAAGGGGGGAGACTCACAAGCTCCCTTGGCAAAAAAGAAAAAAATCTGACTCCAAATTGCTTAAGCATTGTAAACCAAATGGAATGTCTATATTTTATGACCCAAGGAACTATAGTACATTTTAGATGAAATTTAATGTGCAAATCAACTCTTTTTATAATCTTTAGTCACAGAACAGCATTAGAAATGCTATGCTTACTCACGAGATAAAAGCAAGATAACACAATTTCTCAAAATCTCTTAGAGATAATTTACTTCTGGTTGTTTATTCTGGACCAATCATTTAGAATTATTTTTAACACTAATGTACTGGTAAAATTTCTACATTTATTATGATTATTAATTTATACCCTGGTTTACTTAAAAGTTTGCAAGTCAGGTTGATAGGAGAAAGTTCTACTTAAGTGTTATATAAATACCGTTATGTTGTCTAGTACCTGTAAAACTTTATACTGAAATATATATGTATTTATTGAAAATACTTACTGTAATAGCACAGCACAAGAGCACAAGAAAGCCTAAAATCAACTTAAAAATCAATTTACATTTAGTAATATTTCACTGGTGTCTACATTTTAAAATAATTTAAGAAGAGGTTAATGTAAATTTTATCATTATTTCTTTCCACAGGAGAGCAGCAAGCCTGCTTACTTTGTGAACTCATATACAGTGCATGTAATAAGCACTTGATAAATATGTGTAGGGTGAACAAATAAAGTCCAACAATATTATTATAAGATAAGGAGGACAGAGATTTATGCCCATTTACAGCTGAGGAAATCAAGAGTCCGAACTTTGGTATTTCCTCTTGTCATGTGACTGAGACAACACAGATTACATCTTTTGGTCTTCTGTGTAATAGATTCATTCTTTATTACACTCTTTAGTGTTTCTATAATAAATTAAGGTTGAAAACATGATAGAGACAATCTTTAATCCTATCTTTTAAAAAGTGAACTCTGTTCATGGCAGATATACATTCATTCTCAAATTAGAGCACATTGTGTCTCCTTTTATGCTTGGATACATTTTCTCACAGAACCAGAACTCATAATATTATTTTGTGTTATTTAAAATATTAATTTTGGGAGCACCTGGATGGCTCAGTTGATTAAGCATCTGCCTTAGGCTCAGGTCATGATTTCAGGGTCCTGGGGTGGCGTCTCATATTGGGCTCCCAGCTCATGGAGAGCCTGGTTCTCTCTCTCTACTTGCCCCTCCCCATGCTTGTGCACACTTTCTCTATCTCAAATAAATAAATAAAATCTTTAAAACAATAAGTAAAATATTAATTTTCATTTTCCTAAATTTTGCCTTTTTTAAAAATTCTAATTAAAGATGATTTCTTTGTTTCCTCTAGTCTAAGAATTTTATAAACATATATTTTTTATATATTTTTTATATACATATATTTTTATCCCCAGGTCTGTGAATCACCAGGTTTACACACTTCACAGCACTCACCAAATCACATACCCTCCCCAATGTCCATAATCCCACCCCCTTCTCCCCAACCCCCTCCCCCCGGCAACCCTAAGAATTTTAATTTTAAAAGCAAATCTTCTACCTACCACTTCTTTTTGAGAGCATAGTTATATAAATAATTATAATGAACAACTTGCTTTTGATGCTTGATAGTCTGAAGAAGTGGGAAGGTAACTCATGCATAAGAACTGTAAGACTTGTTTAAATAGTATTAAAAATTTCCAATGTTACTTGGGTATTATATGTAACAAATCTTTTAAAATTAATCATGTATTTGGTGGGCACTTTCAGTTTGAAGGCTCATGTCTTTACATCTGTGAATTTTTCTTCTATTACCTTTTTGTTTAATTTTCTTCTCTCTTTTTTCTTTGTTTTCTCTATTTGAAAATCCTAATAATTGGATGTGGGATGTTCTGAATGGATTCTCTAAGGCTCTGATCTTCTCTCTAAAATTTGTGTTCTTCTGTATGTATTTATTGTGCATTTTTGCCTAGGGGTAAATTCTTGAGTGACCCTACTTTTAGTATAAGGAGGTATTATCTTGTTCCAAAACCTCTAATTAATTCCAGTTTTTAGCCCCACTTCTTCTCCATGCTCTATACTAGCTAATTCTGAAGCTATAGAAAAGTTAAATTTCTGCTGGAAAGATCTCCTTTCTTAGCTTTAACCACTAAGTATGTTTTCAAGTCTTCAGGTTTCTCTGCCTTGCCTCATTTACCAAATACACCATAATTTCCCTCTCTCTCCCACTTTAAATATATACATATTGTTTTAATGTGGGAATGGTCTCCCTCATATTTTCCTCATTTTTAGGCTTATCTTCAAACATATATTTAAAAAATTACTTTGCTCTAATTTTAGCAAGATTTCCTCATCTGCTATCTTGAACCAGCCTATTTACGATCAAAAATATTGTTTATAGATTGACTGATTTCTGGGAATTTCTCCATTTTATTTTATTTTACATTGTCTGTTATTATTACATAAGAAATACAATTACACTGAAGAAAATCAGACAAGCAAAAGTTTTAAAAAAAAGACACAATTTCAGAAATCCCCACTGTGCATCTTCCTAGATCTATCTGTCCATCTATCCTGCCACCCTTCTGTCTACATACTTACACACCTACACAAGCATTTTTAAAACAAAATAGCAAAATGAGATTATACAGTACATACATTTGGGTAACATATTATTTCAATAAATTCCATCTTTCTGTTTTGGCAAATTTTCATTGAATCTCATGCCCAGACTACAGCCAGGAGCTTTTGAAGTTCATAAGCATTGGAAAGAAAGTGAGAACAATTTTAATGGGTATAGAGGTTTCATTGTGGGGTCATGAAAATGTCCTAAAATTAGATTGTGGCTATGGTTACACAACTCTTTAAATATACTAAAAAACACTGATTTATATACATCAGTGGATGAATCGTATGCTATGTGAACTATATCTCAATAAAACAGTTATACAAAAGTAAAGGTTCAAAATTTGGATTTGAAAAAAAAAAAAGAATCTGTCGACCCTCATTTCAATCCTCCTTAGTATTTCAGAATTGACACTATTAACATCAATAGGGCTTTAGAGTTGGGACCAAGCTTCTTGTTTGAATGCTTGAAAGTTGAATTCACATGATTTGAATTCATGTGAATTCACATGAATGGATGGTGGATTCAGATCTGTGTGAGGAGAGATAAGAAAAAAGTTAAGGATTATACAAACTTTTTAGTTTGAACAACCGTAATAATGGGGCTGCTATTTACTGTGAGGAGGGACACTAAAGGAAGAGCCAGTTTATTGAGACGGGGAATGAAAGGTTGGATTTCAAATGGTTTGAGTTTAAGATTCCTGTTAGATTTCCATGTGGAGGTGCTGAGAAGCCATTTATACTCATTTAGGGAGTGAACCGCACTAGAGAAAACAGATGTTCCAAGATCTGGGTCCAGGGGCACTCCACCTCCTTGATAACCAGAGGACCACAGAGAATTTAGGCACATATGTGGATAGTTAGGTAGATGTGGTGGGGGAGGTTATTAAATCTTTCTGAGTACTTTTGTTTCTTAGTAAGTAAGAAGCATGGTCATCATCTGAGATTGATGATGGTAGGAACAGAGGAAATTTTGAGAGAAGAGATGTAGGAAAGAGTCATCTAGAATAGCGAGATGGTAGTGGGACCGGAGTGGTACAGCCAAAAATTTTGTTGAATAAGAATTCAAGGTTATACATTCAGTGTGGTTGAACCACATTCAGTGTGGTTGTATTGCTTATTCCAGCAATGCTCAGCTGGGTGAGTAAAATTACAAAGAGAGTAGGAAGTCAGATTTAACAGGAATGGGCTTTTGACAGATGAGAATGATGAAGGAAGGAAGGGGAAAGCAGATGGGGGAATTCAAAGAAGTGATTATTATGGAGAACCATGGAATTTGAGCTGGGTAAAGAAGCATTAGATGTCAAGGTAGCAACAGATAGTGAAAAGATAGTTCAGTAAATGGATTTTAGGTTCCAGTACGTTGGAGAATTGTTGAAATATCCTGTTTATACAAGAGATGTGTTGCTTGCAATTGAATTTTGGAGGAGTTGCAATTATTGATAATGAAATGGTCCAAGAGGGAATGACAGAAGTCTATGGCTTCAAAGAGTGAAGAACAAATCTTTAGAGGGTAAATGGTCAAGATACTGAGATGACACGATATGAGAGACATTACACATGTAAGTTTTGAAATCACCATAAATTATGACAAGAATTAAATGACAGAGAAAAAGTGAGCTGGGAGCTAATATCCTCAAGGCCTGTGTTAGAAGGACTTGTACCTCTGAGCATGACCATAACAAGAATGAATGAGTGCTGTAGTCTGACAGTATGGCATTCAAAACCGGGGATTTTTAGAAAGGAGAGAATGGAGATGGTCTGGAAGCTGCAATGAGATATAAGGTTTGTGGGAGTGAAAATCACCTTCTAAGAAATGACAAGAGAAGGAATGTTGTTATTCCAGTTGGAGCTAGAAAACATATGAAGGAGATGTTAAGGATGAAAGGAATATTGTGGGTAACTAACCAGAAGTGTCAGAGTGTACAGTGGTTGAGTTTCAGGAGTTGGAACAGAGGTTGGGAGATGGGGTGTATATGTAGTTCAGAGTCTTGGAACTGAGAGATGGCCTGGGAGTATTGGGGTTCTTTCTAGAATTTGATGTAAATAGAGATATATGACATTGTAAGATTAGTTCTGAAAGTGCCAAGGCAGGCAGTGGTAAGACTCTGTGTCCTAGGGAGGCAGGCCAGGGGTGGGTCTTCTTAGATGCATGTAAAATTTGAAGGTTTTTTTCATTTTCACCAATGGTGTTGTGAAGGCACAAGAAACATTTTCATGGAACACACTTTGTTTGGGAGCTCCCTTTTTAGTCCTTTTTAAGGAAAGGGGAGATTAGAATCCCAGTCAATAGAAGATGGAACACTGAGGCTCCCCTTTACTCATGGTCAAGGTAGAATGCTAGGAAAAGAATGTATACATCTATATACCTATATAGATATGTATATTTATAGATATATATCTATATATTTACATATATAGAGAGGGAAAGAGTATAAAAAGATAATTATATAAAAATTGGGCATAGGAAGATGTGTTGTATTTGTTTCTATGACGTTGAATGCCACTGGAGTTAAAAATACTCTTTGTCCTGTACCCCTGGGGCTAATAATACATTATATGTTAATTAAAAAAATACTCCTTGTGTGGGGGCATCTGAGTAGCTCACATGGGTAAGCACCAGGCTCTTGATCACAGCTCAGATCTTGTCTCCAGGTCATGGGTTCAAGCCCTGCAGTGGGCTCCACGCTGGGCATGGAGCCTACTTAAAAAAAGAAAAAAAGAAAAAAAAAGAAATACTCTTTGAAGAGCACTACTCAGTGGCAGGAATATGGTTAAGGATCACTTTGTTGTGTACAATTTAATTCAATGTGTACAAAAATACCATGGGGCAGGTACTGATACTCCAGGTTCACAGTTTCTTTCCCACAGTACTGAAATTGAAAACAGCACTGAACATTGAAATTTTTTCCTAATTGATATTTTAAAAGATTTATTTATTTGAGAGAGAGTAAAAGAGAGGGAGTGAGCATGGGGGCAGGTAAAGGAAGAAGAAGAGGCAGAAGGTCTTAATCAGACTCTGAGATGAATGGAGAGTCTGCTGATGGGCTCGATCTCACAATCCTGAGATCACAACTTGAGTGGAAACCAAGAGTCTGGGGCTTAGCCAACTCTGCCACCCAGGAGCCCCTCCTAACACATTTGATAGCAAAATCTAGCCATCCCTGAATGGAATTAATAGCAAAGTGTTTGTAATCTTTATTTGATTTATTGTGAATAATCCTGCATTTCTCTTCTGAAATAGTAGTGTGATTATGGGGAAATGTTTAACCCCCTAATTAAAATAGTCCATAATACATGGTACGTGTGCCCTATTAATGTCTTAAAATCTGGGAAAGTCTCAGTTTCAGAATATATTAGACAATAAGGGATTACAACCTGTACTCAAATTTTCCAAGAATGAAAACAGATGTTTAAAGACTTAACTAACCTTCCCCAGGCTGAGTAGTAGGTAGTAGAGCCAGACCTAGCTCTGTGTGAATCCAGGGAACACTGAAATCAACTGTGGAATCTGCCTTAGCCAGTTGTCCTCATTGGGTGTGGACTTAAAGCCACCTGAAACTCATTCTGTACAACCAGGGACCTCAATGCAGAGGAAAGAGAAATCCTATGAGAACTCATGTAGTCTTATCTTGCATATATTTGAATTTGGATGTACATGAATACAGGGTAACTGTGTCTTTGTGATAGCCAAGAAGACCATGCAGAATCAGAAGGACAAAACTTTTTTTTTATTTTTATGATTTTATTTATTTATTTGACAGAGAGAGATCACAAGTAGGCAGGGAGGCAGTCAGAGAGAGAGGGGGGGAAGCAGGCTCCCTGCTGAGCAGAGAGCCTAATGTGGGGCTTGATCCCAGGACCCTGGGATCATGACCTAAGCTGAAGACAGAGGCTTAACCCACTGAGCCACCCAGGTGTCCCACAAAACTATTTTTAAATGTGAAGCAAGTAGCACAGAAGCAGAATATCTTCAGTTAGAAGTTGACTGGTTTAGCCAGCACCTGCCTTCCCCAAAATTATCCAGCTAAATGGCTGTATGTGCAAAATGTATGAGTTTTTGATCAACAGGAATTTATTTTCTGAAATCCACACTTTTCTACACCACAGCCACTGCTAATAATAGCTAACATTGACTGAATGCCCACAATCTTCCAAGCACTGTGGTGAGCATTTTATACGCATTATTTCACTTGATGTTTAAAACAACTGTGTGAAGTAGGCAATTTATTATCCTCCCTTAATGGATGAGGAAATCAGAGATTAGAGAGGCTTAGAAAATTGGTCAACGTCAATAGTTAGTGAATGGGCAAGACAGTCTTCAAACTTGTGCTGCCAGATTCAAGAACAGTCCGTTTATAACTATTAAGCATTCTGCTTTAATTTATAACCATTGAACATCTGGTCAAGAAAACTTTAAACTTGAGTAAACTAATAACCAATGAATCAGTTGAATTGATAATCAAAGAGCTTACACCCCAGTGACCTCACTTCCGCCCCCCAAATTTCCAGGATCCCACTGTTTTTATATATTTCTTTTGCCAAGCTTCATAGCAAACGGTTTCAAAAAATTTTACAAATGGGTGCAGTGCCGCATTTTATAAAACTAAAAGAATTTGAAACTAGAGTCAGAGATAGCATGATAAGAAATGTATGGACCAACCTCATTTTTGAACAGCTGCAAATATACTACATAAAACTCTAATATGACATAACTGTATAACAATATTTAATATATTATGATAATATCTTTTTAAAAAGGTTTTTTTATTTTAAAAAGAGAGAGCACACAAGCTGGGGGAGGGGCAGAAGGAGAGAGAGGATCTCGTGCAGACTCCCTGCTGAGTGTGGAGCCTGATGCAGGGCTTGATCTCATGACCCTGAGATCATGACATAAGACGAAATCACGAGTTGGATGCTAAGTTGACTAAGCCCCCCAGGTACCCCTATTATAGTAATATTCTAAATTTACACATCTAGCATTTTTTTCTAAATACATAAATCTAGAGTTTTTGAAATCAAACTGTTTCTATTCAATGTTATACTGAAAATTTTAACTATGGCAATAAGATTTTTTAAAAAGTAAATAATAATAGCAATAATAAGAGCTAATCCTTTTTGCAAGCCCACTATGCATCATATCCTTCATACATATCTCATTTTATCCTTACAGTAATACTGAAAGTTTGCTATTATTATTTCCCTGTTATAGCAGAGAACTAAGATTCAGATAGTTACGAATTTGCCTGTGGCTGCACAGCTCCTTGCCCCTTTCTGTTACCAAGCCAAGTCTTTAAAGCATTAGAAAGAAGAGGTTTCAGTGCATGGTTTACCGTTCTACTACATCCTAGAGGGTTTTAGCTAGTGAAGTATAGTCTTTACGATAAGACCAGGGTCAGAAGCTGTAAGTACAATGATTACTGACCTGTCTACAGGGTTTTCTTACTCACTTACCGCTTTCTTTACTTTTCTTCCTCTCCACTCCTTGGAGAATATCTTTTGGTAAAAGAGGAAAAGAGACACTGATTCTGTTAAGTCATTCTGCTATGGAAGGGCTTTGCTGGTGGCAAGGGACATGTGTTTTTCTTGTAGGTGTTCACCTCTGAGGAAACTGAAAGACGTAAAGTCACTTTCTGTAGAATGGAAGACTGAGTGGATTCCTCTGGACTCTCTCCATGGAGTCTGAGAGGGGCATAGAGTATTCTGAGGAGATCGTGAGAAGAGAAAAGGTTGGGGAGATCAGGGGACAAAGGGACTTCTGAACGACCATCTGAAAGAGGCCTCTAAAACTGAAAGCTAACTCAATGGACAACGCAAGGAAATGTTTGACACAACCCCTGAGCCCTGAGGGTATGTGAGAAAGTAAGACTCATTTCTGGTTAAGACTTATTTCTGAGTCATCGCCTGTTGTTGCCTATCCTTCCTGACATGGTGGACAGAATGAAGGGGTGGTACATCAGGGTAAAAGTGAAGATAGCCCTATTAGTCTGTCTTACTGCATTAACAACATGAGCAGAGGTTTGATAATAGCTTAGGTAAATACAGAAGAAAGTTTCACGTTTTTTCCCCCTTTGGAAATATTTCAACATAAATGGGAGGAAGAATGGATGTTAGAGGGTGGGGTGAGCAAGATGAATTGTTTGTTAGCCTGCAAGGGGTGTAAGTTAATTGCCGTAGAAGGAGGTCGAGTTTAATTTGTGAATGATCAAGTGAAAATTGGATACTGAGAAATTTGACACATGTAACTTCAGATGTTTCAAGAACATACTGCTTTAAACATTAGTTCTTAAAAAAATAATCTGGAAGCCACTCAAGAGTAACAGAAGCCTTCTCGGTGTAAAACAATTTTGACTGTACCTGGAGTTAGGTCAGATTTCATAGGTTAAGGGAATAATCCCAACAAATCTCCCTTTATTTCAGATGCCAGCTGCAAACTTTGGGGTTCCCAGGCCTTCTGCACTTCTGACCAATTGGCTGTAAATGTGGAGGTTTCCACTAACCCTCTGGTTTGAAAATTTGCTAGACTGCCTCACAGAACTCAGGAAAGCATTATACTTATCATCACAATTTTATTTAAGGCTGCAAATCAGAACCAGCCAAAAGAAGAGATTCAGACCTTGCCCTGGGAGGTTTCTAAATGCTAAGATGCATGTCCTCAGGATGCATCACTTTCCTGATCACCAAACTGGAAATTCTCTGAAGCTTCAGCTGTCCAGAGTTTTTATCGGGGTTCCTAATACAGATGTGACTGAATCATTGATTATGTGATTGAACTCAGTTTCCAGCAACCATCTGGTTCCCAGAGGATGGACTACACCAAAATTGCAACTTTCTAATCATGTAGTTCATCCTTCCATCACACCCACCCCGATCCTAAAACTAGGAGTCATCTCATTGGCATAAACCCTTGAGGTCCCATGGCACGGTATCATGAATAACAAAGATATTCTTGTCCCTTAAAAAATTCCAAAGGTTTTGGGGCACCTGGGTGGCTCAGTGGGTTAAGCCGCTGCCTTCGGCTCAGGTCATTATCTCAGGGTCCTGGGATCGAGTCCCGCATCGGGCTCCCTGCTTGGCGGGGAGCCTGCTTCCCTCTCTCTCTCTCTGCCTGCCTGTCTATTGTGATCTCTCTCTCTGTCAAATAAATAAATAAAATCTTTAAAAAAAAATTCCAAAGGTTTTGAGGCTCCCTCCCAAGAACCAGAAACAAAGGCAAGCCAAAATTTTTATATAATACTCAGATTACATTAGAGAATAAGGTACTGTTAAACACACTACTTCCTGGGTGTCTCAGAAAACTGCTCTCTCATTCCTAGCTCCTTCCCCCACATAGCTCCCACTTAAATTCTGAGTTAGAGAGGAACCCATTCAGCTGCTCCTACCTTCTGGCATACCTTGAGGGACAGGCTCGGGCCTCACCCTCGCTTTCTGGGCTGATGTGTAATAATGATGCTTCTCCCTCTAGGTCCACGTTTTTGGCTGAATGGGTCAGCCCCTGTGCTGAGGGCAGGGATGAAAACAATGGCAGCTCATCTGGCTTTCGTTCTACACAAATGGCTTTTCCATCTCTACCATCTTTCCCTTCCTCATCCATCCTCCAATGAACTCTAGCCGTCTGCTCATTCCTTATCAGAGACTGATCTGTCCTCTAATTTTTAAGAGCTGTGCTCTGCCAGTGATCAATGAGCCTATTGACCTCATCTTACATTTCATTTAAGACCCCTTTCTCTTCTCAGTCCTTTGTTTATTCTAAGGGAAATACGTAAGGGAAAGTTGCTTTATGGAAGTTTGGAGTTTTTCATAATACAGTTGTATTACAGGGTCTCTACTTTTTTTTTTTTTTTTTTTCAGGGTCTCTACTCTTGACAGACACTGAAGTTTTAGGCATGACTAGAAAGTTTGGGGTTCTGCCAGCTTAAAGATGTCGAGAAAACTGAGTGTATTATGACCACCTCAGTTCTGAAGATGGTAAAACAATTTCCATTTTTATTAGCATCATTGTGACTTTTACTGATGAGGAAGGGAATTGAGAATATCTGTACACATGAAAAATCCTTTGGAAAACTAAACTGACAGAAAGTTGAATACTAGCTAAATTTTCTTTCTAAAAAGCTGTTCATTATAAGATATATTCCAGTATGGTCCTTTTTATTTCTTTCAATTTTAGTGATCATACAGTACAATATTTGTTTCTAGTCTAGTATCTTAAATAACTGGTAATATCTCTCAAAAATTATTGTGAAATATTTTAAGAATCTTAGTTTAATCATCATTAAAACTGGAGAGGTGAGTACATTGAGGGTTTTCATTGTGATTTATTCTGTTTACTTCTCAGTCCATTTTATAGGGTAATTGACTAATAGCCTATATACTTTCCAGTAAAGGAGGAGATATAAAATCAATATTTTGGTAGCCCTTCTAAGCTATATTAGAATTTAGTTTATATCATGTTGAGTAGATTTAAAAAAAATATTTTTTAAAGGATTTTATTAATTTATTTATTTGAGAGATAGAGCAGAAAGAGGGAGTGAGAGGACAAAGCAGACTCCCCCCTGGGCAGAGAGCCCTACATGGGACTTGATCCCAGAACTCTGAGATAATCAATTAAGCTGATGGCCGACACTTAACTGCTGAGTCACTGAGGCACTTGGGTAGAGTTTCTTAACCTGAAGCCCTGCTGAATTCCCTAGAGCAGTGATTGTCTTTTCACTAAACAGGACTTTACACTACACAGGAATGTCTTTAGGGTCCTGAGACAATCTAACTCTAGACTTATTTGTGGATACAGTTTGCCTTTGTAGAGTTGAGCTGCTCTGTCTTGCAAGGCATATTAACAGGAGTGTTAATGCGAATACTTTTAACCTATTAGCTAAAAAATATAAATGAAAGAAAAGAAATGAAATATTGACCAAAGGAATATAATATTAACTGAAAAAAATGTAGCAAAACATTTATTTATTTTTTTAGCAGGAGCACTAGAAGTTTGGTTTACTGTGGGCATTTCAAAATTTAGAAAGAGTCACTCAATGTTGTAGATTCACCTACCACTCCTAGTAAGAACTAAATTAAGGGAAAGAATTGAAAGCTGGAAACCTCTGGAGAACCCATGGTTGAAGGGTCACCGGCATAGAAAACTGAAGCTCTTTCCTCCACTTGATCCTGATGTTGAGGCAGGCATGCTACATCTGAAAGAAAGAGACTGAGTGCAGCCGCTGAAAAAGCAAAGTCAGTTGATCCATCAGGAAAATCAGTCTTCTGGAAAATAACAGTCCACACATTAGGTAAAGAACATGTCTTTTCATTTGAAAGGCAGCTTGAGGCTAACTAAGGATGATTTGAATTCAGGGATAGAAAAGCATTACAGACATATTGCTGTATGATATAGAGTTGCTGCCTAGAGAAGTGGTTATGCTTTGATACCAAGCAAAAAGACACAAATATCAACTGTTAATATGGTAGGTTGAGGGGAGAGCAACAGCATATAATTGATTTCATGATTAATTTGTTGAAATCACTTTATGTCTGTTCCTGTTTAAAAGCTTTAAACTATACTTAGAAAATAAAATAGAATTACTACCTTTTTTGAAAGGAAAATTAATACTTGCTCTTTTTAAAAATTCAGAAAATATAGAAAAGTATAAAGAAGAAAATAAAAATCACCTGTAATCAACTCCAGATAAATGCTATTAACAAAATATTTGTTCAAAAATATGTGTGAGTTTACATAAGAACAGAGTCATTTTCTACATACTTCTTTAAAGTTTATTATTTTACTTGACATGTCCTGGATATTCTGTAGATTAACAAATAAAGCTATGCATCATTATTTTAATTTTTTAAAAAATTTTATCATATGTCTCTACCATATGCTTTTTAAAGAAATTCTGCTCTTAAAATGATCAATCTCTGTAATTCCAACTATCATATTCTTGGCTTCCACCCATTATGTACAGTCACATCTGGCTGGGATGCAAATCTACTAGTTCCTGAGGCCAATACAGATATTTATCAGAGTCATTCCTTTTATCTACAAACTGGCTTAAAAGATGACTTCTTTCTTTTGCTAAAATACAGGAAGAAAATGGCTGATTAGTCATTGTCTCCAAAAACACTCTCTAAATGAGAAAGCCCAAAACAAGGTACCAAGGAGTAAAAGCCAAGTTATATTCAAAGAGAATAAAATACTGAAGTTGTATATATTTCTGAAGAGATCCTTGAACAGAAAAATAAACATTCTGGGCAATTTTATTAAAACACTCAAGTATAGGGGAAAACAAAATTTTAAGTAAGCTGTGACTTCTTACCATTGAAGATTGATTAAAAGGAGAAAAACAAAAAACAACAGCTACTTGAATTTCCCTAATTGGGTTCTATTTGCATAGAATAGAATATATAAATATAAATATAAATATTTTATTTATAAATATTTTATATAAATATAAAATAGTATATTTTATAATATACTGATTAGAATTATTGGTTATTATTTTTATTCAGTTGTATTAACAAAGAAGTGTCTTCTTGATTTGTGTAGTCATCAGTTAAAAAAAAATAAATAAACATAACACTACTTACCAACTTAATACCTATAGAATAAAGATTCAGGCCACAAGTTAGTTCTTACAGCAGTATTTGCCTCAAGGGCATTATGTTTGGTCATATACAAAATATCTATGAAAAATAAACAAACTTTTACTCTGAGCATTCTCAAACTATAAACTATCAATAAATTTCATTTCAGCTTATCTTAAAATGTTATGGCATGATAACTTTCATGAACATAGTTGACAGAACAACTTTCTCTTAATGTTTCCCTGCAATCACAATGGAGATAATTTTAAATTGGTATTAATGTCACACATGTGAGTTACTATAAAGTTTCCTGCAGAATAAGATTGCCATATATTAATATACAGTGAGGTTAGTAAACTTTGCCTGAATCCTTAAGATAGTACAATTCTCATTTGGGGCTACCTATCAGATAACATTAATGTTGCTATAACCAGGGAAAGGTTTTTACATTATAAATAAATAACAATACTTGGGAAAAACATCAAATGAGCTTCCAAAACATTTCCATTCCTGATTCATCAAGGAGAATGGCATCTAGCAAACTGACACCATGGCATCTGAGTTGGAGAGGACTAGCACGATTACATTAGAATGCAGAGAAACATGAAATCTATGGAGTGTAAACTTGTCAACAAGGCACTTTTATCAAATGATGCAGAACATGTATGGGGTCAAATGTATTACTGAGACAGCAAATGGCTCCTTCCTTTTCTTTACTTGGAAAATATCAGGGGGCATTTCTGTAGATAGGGAGATTTCTTGAAGTGGATTTCTGTTACCTGTTAGTCATCAATCCCCCTTCCCCCTTCAGGACAGTGTCTTGGTGTTCATTTAGAAGCCTAATCCTTGCCATGGAGCACAGAAGCTTCAGGGGGATAGAGATAGGATTAATGGACCTAACTGGGTAAAGGGTAATCACATACTTCTTTCCACAGTAAGTAATCTAAGTTACGGCATTTCCACTATCCCAAAGAATTGGTTAATGAGTGAGCATGTGACCCAATCCAGCCAAATAGGAAGGAAGAAGTTTCCTTAGGGCTTCTTGTGAGTTCCTTCATTCTTAAAAAGAGGCACCAGAAAAGAAGCTTTCTTTTCCTCTGAGTGCCATCCTCTGTAGATATAAGGCCTGGAATGCTACACCAATTTTCTTACTTAGGAAGTTAGCAGGGGGATGAGCCAACAGATAAAAGAAGTCTCAGTTGGGAGAACACAAAAGAATGAGAGCCATTCAATTAAGCCAACTCTGAAAGTCTTCTCTCTGAACTTCCAATACCATGAGCCAATAAATTTTCTAATTTTAATCTACTTTGAACTGGGTTTAATATTATTTGTAGACAAAATACTATTTGTAGACAAAAACTCTCATATTTTACAGAACTTTCTTTCTTTCTTCTTCTTCTTCTTCTTCTTCTTTTTTTTTTTTTTGGTCCTAGAATGTGTAGTGGTTTATTCAAGGCCTCCTTCAGATGCATTAAGTGTACCTTCTATGAAGCTTTTTTCCTAAATTTGAACAGATAATCACATAAAAGTCTCAGAATTTTTTTCCCCTTAGGTGGTGCAACAGGTCTTTGGGGAATTTATGTATGGGTCTTTGTTGATTTCAGTTAACTGTTAAAAATTTATGAAGGGAACTTCCTTCCTACCTTATGTGAACAAACTTCTGAGCCCCAAGTCTTTCTCCACTGACCTGGAGTAAACAGCCTGCTGATATAGTTCTTCTACTCTAAACATGAAGAAGGAGCATATTTTTCACCCTCACTACTCAAGGATGTGAATCCTTGTAGCTGAACTTCTGTGTATTCCCTCCTTTTAGGACAGTAGGATGACTCTGCACAGAAATACTTGTTTTCAGAACTTCAAATCCATGTACACTCTCAGTGCCTGGCCCTTTACATAAATGATAGCCCATCTTGGCATTTAAGTCTATTTATTTCTGTGCTGTTTCTGTAGTATGTTATAACACAGTTCAAGTTCTTTTCTCTTGCCCCTAATACTGAACATGTACTGCTCAAGTTTACAGTTGCAGCTAACCTCTAGCAGAATATTCAAGGCCTCCTAATTCTAGACCATGGGTTGTGACTAATCCTGGGAGATCCACTTTAGCTGGTAAATCTGGGTAGAAGGCTCTAGCAAACATGAGTAAATCAGAAATTAATCTCCTCTCAATTTCTATAGCAACCAGATAACCATGGAAAATTGGGAAATAAGTAGACAAAATTCTAGCTTTCAATTTCTGGAGAATTTTCTGTCAATTTCCTTCCTACATTTGATAAACTCATATACCACAGTCTAAGTTTAGTTCTCTAGCTAGTTCTACAATTTTGACAACACGCCCCCAAAGTTGTAACCTCAATTTCAGAATCATGTGTATGATATTCCTTTGAATTGCTGTTGTTATTTCAATAATCATTAGAGTTGGGGCTTGCCTGCCTCCCAATTTCTGTTATATTATCCCACCAATGTGATGTTCATATTGAAAACATACTCTTGGACAGTCTGATAATTTAAATTCATTGACTAGACTCAGGCTCCAGATCAGTTGAATTATTATCTTTGAGAATGTAGGTTTTATATACTTAAATTTCTCAGGTGATTCCAATGTGCAACCAAGTTTAAGGACACATATTTTAATTCAAGACTCAACACAGTGAGAAAATTATCAAAATGCAAGATCCTTAATAATTATTATCTCCTATCCACTGTAACACACACACATATATATACTCAATCCTACCTTAAATAAATCTAGTACAGACTCTGGCTGAAATCATATATAAAGAAGAAAAAGATGGCAAATGGGATGTATCATTTCATCACTGCAACTGGTTTTCTTCAAAGAAGCTGACTGTAGTTTTACATGATGTGTCCTACAGAAAGTTCACTAGATTATTTTCTAGATGTTACTACTTTTCTCCAAAGTTTCATATTTACAGAAACCACAAAGGAAAAATCTCTTATACTCTCTCTCTCATTTATGCACCCTCTTTCACTTATTCCTTCTTTGGTTTCCCTCTTTTCCCTCCTTTTCCAGTCATCCTGCTCTGCCAGGTACCATAGGAGACCTGGAGAGACCATATGGCCCCATATTCCTGACACCTAGGGCCATGGAAAAATGGAGTCTTCTGTTTGTGTGTGTGTGTGGTACAAAATTCTTGTGGAACATTTTTGGTGAATAGAATTATTCATCTATAGATTTCTATAGATTTCTATAGAAATCTATAGATTTCTGTTTCTTCTACATTCTACAGAGTTTTGAGGCATAAATGTGTGTCCCTGAGCAATTTCCAAGGAGTGTATAAATACTTCTCACTCAAAGAGTGTTAAATCCTTTTGCCCAACGCCTCCCTTATGAGTAGAAACTAAAGAATCCTTAGATTTTTCTGGGGCTTCAAATGCTCTGTTATTGGATCTTATGGAAAAATAAGAGTGCAATTAAGATATACACCAAGGCAATGGTGAAAAACAGTATGAGATCTTAACAGTTTGGAGGTGTATGTCTACACAACCAAGAAACAAATTGCTAATACCTCTGTACAGTTTCAGGTTGCCAGATTTAGGAGAAAAAATATAGGTTATCCAGTTAAATCTGAATTCCAGATAGACAATGACTATTTCTTTTTATGACAATGTCCCATGCAATATATTTATATGTTATTTATCTGAAATTCAAATTTAACTGGGCATCTTGTATTTTATCTGGCAATCCTAAAATTTAGGTAAGTTACTTAAATTCTATTCTAAAAAATTTTTTCACTATTTTTTTAGGGTTTTTCTTAGAAGTTTATAATATGTGCCCTCTATCTCAATATTCTCAAAGTGTTGTCCCTGAGATCTTTCAGATTCCACCCCAGACCTATTGTAAAAATTCTTGCTTCAGCAAAATTTTTTTTGACAGTTCCTTTAGGTGCTTCTGATGAATGTTCAAATTTGAGAACTGATATATCTCAACCCAGGTTGACTTTCTACTAGTGTAATTAACTTCCACAGGTCTGTATCCCCAAAGAAACCAAGTTAAAATAGTATTAGTGTGGAATTCTAACAACTTGAACTACCAAAGAAATATTCTCAATGTTCTGCCAAATAAATCATACAACAGAATCAGCTTCAAATAATTAAAAATTCATTTTTTACAGCATTCATCACAAAATTGGCACTCAGTAACTGAGTAGAGCTACTTTGTTATGACCATCATTAACATTCTATATGATTATTATTCACATTCTTTGATGAGCGGCGTAAAATCACCCAGGATATGGACTTGACTCCAACAGGTAATACTTAATAGTAAACTATAGCAAAAATCATCTGACTCTAATACATGCCTGAGTGAATGAAACCCTTTGGGCACTTGTCTCTTAATACTTAATACATGAATTCCTGGAAGAAACACCACAATGAGCCCCAAATTATGATTTCACTTTTCATAAGGAAAAAAAGAAAGACTAATTGAAAATGAACATAGTGGTTAGATAAATGCTGATTTCAATAAAGTGGGTTTTTCATAAAAGTATATTAAATTGTATAACATGGAACTAGTTTTGTTTTGTTTTGTTCAATTTTTTAAATAAGGCAAGTACCCTGCGCAACTCAAAGACTCATTGTACATTATAGGGAGTCAGGGGAGGGTATAATTTGGGTCATTTTTTAAAAAGATTTTATTTACTTATTTGACAGACAGAGATCACAAGTAGGCAGAGAGAGAGGAGGAAGCAGGCTCCCTGCCAAGCAGAGAGCCCAGTGTGGGGCTTGATCCCAGGACCTTGGGATCATGACTGAGTGAAAGGCAGAGGCTTTAACCCACTGAGCCACCCAGGTGCCCCTGGGTCATTGTTTACATTGCATTTTATGAAAACAGATCTCTCTTTGTGGGGTCACATACAACCAATGTGAGATACGGTTTCAACTACATATGAAGACCAGAAATAATTTTGTTTTGAATCAGAAAAAAATGAAGATGTCTTGAGTGTAAGAAAGGATGCTAGAATTTGTGTGACTATAATTTAGATGACAAGAACCAGCAAGTTTCTTCATTTGTGTCCTGAGTGTATTTATAAATATGAACAGAATTTTAAATTTGCTACCTATTTTATAAACAAATTATTAAGATAAATGAAATTATTGGAGAAGATGTTAGTTACTGTTTTAGTGTGCAGGGTGTTTTCAGAGGCCTGAGACTAGCATAGGGTCTGCTTTTAGATAACATACAGGTACAGGTTCATGGGTCCAAGAAGCTTTGTGAAATCTGATGTAGTTGTAACGGGTTCTGATGTGTAGGACTCCTAGGATATCTACACTTTCTGAGCAGAAACAGGCCCACTGAATGAGGGCCAAAACAGATCAAAGAGGGGCTGACTTGGGATGGTGTCAGTGTTTAGAATTTCTGAGTTGTCATTGAACTGAATATAATGAAATTTCATTCAGCTAACTCATCAGCCCTATTCCATTTACTCTCTTGTCCAGATGATACTGTAAACCAGGAGACAGGACATCCTTTGGGTGGGTCTGCTAGGAACGACTAAGCTATTCTTTATACCTGGTAGAATGGCCAGGTGAGCCCTTCATGCAAAAAATATAGGCATTGTGTCCAAATTCTTGGTATTGCTTGAAATATATATTTGGGGCCATTAGAGTTTACTTTATTTCCTGGACTTGGACTCTTCTATCCATGATTATTTTTACACTACAAAATAAATGCCTGGCCTAAATGAGTACTATGCCATGTATCTCCACAGCTGAAATCCCAGGGAAGGAAAGGTTTACTGCTTTTGAGCCATAAATGTGGGAGATTGAGCTCTTCAATATTGAATTAAAGAAATCTTTTCTCCCTATATGCAGTCAGAGGTTTTCCCAAAGTCACATACTTCGAATTAATTTAACTTCAAATGAGTAATGTGATTATAGATAAAAAATAATTAAATGAAAATCAGAACTGTGAGCTAACATAATTTCCTTAAGTAATACCTAAAGCTATGTTTTGGAGAGATTCCTCTAACTATCATTAAAGATGATTACTAAGAATAAGGGATTAGTGCTATTGGAAGTAAACATGAAAATGTACAGTCCTAAACTGAAGTTTTGGTGTTCAGTTCAGTTTCCATAAAGATGGAAATCAGTTAAGTCTGCATATGAGAGCACAAGAATAAAACAATCTGATAATTTTAAGAAAGGAGTTTAATTACAAAGCCATGTTTATAAATTTGGCGTTTCATTTTTTAATTTTGCCGATTCTTTCACCATTCAAGTATATATTTCATATGGGGAAAATTTAAATTCTAACCTTTATCCTCTAAAGAATTTTGTTATTCTTTCATCCAAAAGTTGAGGGAAAGAAAATAAAGTAACATTTATTTGAGTCTAACATGTGTAGGTTATTTGAGAACACTTTATTTAATATAGAAGTTTTACATAACATCATTATTAGCTCTGAGAATGGATGTGGACATTGATTTTTGCCCTTAAATAGTAATATGATTAGGCTTTTTGATGGTTATATTTTCTTTAGTTTTATTGAAATTAAGCCAACACATTGTATATTCCATTATTTTAGAATTTCTTCTTTGTACTAGACATTTGCTGTGATTTAAAAAAAAAATGTATCCAGTGGTTAGTGATATGCTTTCAAAACAGACTTGTAGGCCTGATTTAGTAATGAGCTGCACATATGGTGCACATCTACCTCGATTTCTTGGATAGTCAGAGGGACGCACGGCCACAGGCACTTTGTAAAGTCTGCCAGGGCCTTAAGGAATTTATAGTGAAATCTTGCATTGATTATAAGAATTGATGTCTTGGCTTTTAATTTTCTTGTGAATTTAGGATTTTTTAGATAATAAATCTACATCAGTCTTTCAGAATTATCAGAGGATTCTTGAGACTTTAAGCCATGTCTCCATAGAAACTTCAGTAACCCAAATGTTGTCCATATTCATTTTATATGTCTGTTTTCTCAATTTTGACTCAGTCTCAAATCTAATACAATTATGAAAAATGTGTTTTACTTTGCCATTAGCTTTTTGGGAGAAGGTGTGAGGTGGGAGGTGGGAGTACAACTGCCTGTATCAAAATATTTCATTATTGGAAATACTGTAATTTCATACCAACAATTCCTAAAAGCCTTCATACCCTGAGTATACAGAAACAAATTTAGTTTAGGATTGGGAGTTTATGGCTGTTCAGTTAACCTAAACAAACATGAAGGTCAGCCAACAATTACTTTAGAAGAGGTTCATTTGATTATAGCAAGAGTAATCTGCTAGAGTTATTTTAAGTAAAACTGGGGAATTTGTTGTTAGGATATGAAATTATCACTTAGAACCCAAGGACAAAAATGCTATCAAGTCTCAGGCAAGATGAGACCTGGAAACTACAGAGTTGTCTGGATTCAAGACACTTCCTGTCTCAAACTCTTCCACGGAGGCACTGTGTCTGTAAACCTAGTCTGTTCTCAAATATCTGTGTGCAGAATGGCTCTATGTGCCTTTTGGTGTGGCCATAGCGAGACACATCCAGGTTTACACCTCTGTAGCTCATTAACACCATATTTCCACATGTTGAAAATTGCGAGGTATTGGGAAGAACGTATTAATATACATGACTTTATATTAGAGTTCAATGATAATTTTTTATTATCCATTAGAGAGAAGATGTTTTTAAGTTTGGAAAAGGTGACATTTGTGATGCAAATGTTAGAACTAGTAGCTAATGTGATGAAATCAGCAAGTACCCTCAGACACAGGTAAGGACGAAATGAATCACCTAGGGCGCTCAGGTGGCTCAGTGGGTTAAAGCCTCTGCCTTCAGCTCAGGTCATGATCCCAGGGTCCTGGGATTGAGCCCTGCATTGGGCTCTCTGCTCAGCAGGGAGCCTGCTTTCTTCTCTCTCTGCCTGCCTCTCTGCCTATTTGTAATCTCTGTCTGTCAAATAAACAAATAAAATCTTAAAAAAAAAAAAAAAAGAATCACCTAGCCTGAATCTTATTAATTGCTGTAAAATATCAAGTGGAAAATATGACAAATATGCTAAAAATTATTTAACAATTATTTTATTAATTAATTTATTTATTATAAAAATTATTTGAAATGAGAAGGCTTATTAACTGTTAACAGAGTAAACATATTCTATTATGTTTGTTATGTTATGTTATGTTTGTTATGTTATGTTAGACATTCTCAAATTCTAGTATAAATCCACCTAAACTCAAGTGCAACTTTGAAACACACAACAAACACCAAGAAAACCTATAGAATTTTTCTTAGCAAAGTAGAAGGACAGATAGTTAAGCTTCTGACCTCCTGATCAGTAATGAACAATATGAGGAGGATAGAAGGGAAAAATCCATAGCAGCCTTATTCACAGTATAACATACAAATTAAGGCAAGAGCCACTAACTCAGGTCATAAATCCCACAAAAACTGTTTTGTTATAGGTTGTTTGTTTATGTATTTATGTATTTATTATGTTCAGTTAGCTAGCATATATGCAAATAATGAATTGTTGAACACTACATCAAAAACTTATGATGTACTATATGTTACAGGTATTTTGTTGTTGTTGATGGCTTGTGTTCGTGGGAGAGGGAGACTGCAGATTATTAAACACTAACATACCCTTCAAAAGCAATTGTTTAAAACTGCTGCTTGATCTACATTTACAAATAATATTGGTGGATGCTTAATAAAACTAAAAAATAAATATCCAAAAGATGATTTGGGAATTTTATAAAACAAACATAGATTGTGATAGTCTTACAATTCTCACCAAATATATACCTTTATGCCATAAAGTCATCACTGACTGATGGATCCATGTATTTTTGAACTCGACCTTCTATGTAATATTTTTCTTTCAAATACAAGTTGAATATAAGAGCATCCATTGAAACTTGTTGTTTGGCCAAACTTGATAATTCGTCCAGCTGAAGAAAAGAATTTTAACCCATCGGTAGGTCTGTGATAAATTGCAACATAGATGGTAGGTTGTAAGTGATTTGAATCCTCTGCTCAGAGGTCATTTTTCTGTATTCAAGAGGGCACACCCAGAACAAATTCCACTCAATCCTGTATGCGTAGGGGAGCTCTTCCTCACTGAAATACCCAAGGAGGTTTTTCTAAACACTTACTGAGTTTGATGAAGTACTAAAAACACATGATAAATAAACTTTCTAATCCTTCTCCTTAATAAGACAACCTCTGTGAGTGGCTAAGAAGCAGTTTGTTTTCACCCTTTCTTTTTTAAACCAAATTTGATACATTCAAGATACCATTTCAGTTTGTTGAATGACAGTCGCACCATTTTGGTTAGGAAAGACTTATCCATGTCCAATGCTATAAAAAAACTGAGTGAAATGCTTTCTACCATTTTAGAATGCACACATATGAGAGGAAATTCTCAGTGATAAGTAACAAGAAAACAAAAGGTGGAATTGTTCCATTGATATCAAACCTTATTTTCATATAAAACTGAACGATATCTAGCTGTTATCCTTCCATTACTGACTAATCTTAAAGTGTTTTATTTTTATTATTGAGAAAAACATTTTCAATTCTGTTTTGAAATTAATAATGCTCAGTACTATGTGCATTTTATTTTACACTTTAAATTTAATTCCTATTTGATAACATTTTAATCTCATTTATTTTTATATTTATATTCTATTATATAATAAGAGTGATTTTTCACTTACGCAGCAATAATTTTTTTAAAAATAAATGTGGCAAAAGTAATTTCAATCATGGAGAACTGTAAGCAAACACCACGTGCATGCTGATATGCCAAAAATCATGAAGATATAATGGAAGGTTTGAAAACACTATTTTCACTTTTTAATGTAAAAATTAGCCACAAAATCTTCCCCAGATTAAGAATGGGATAGATATGTTAAATGTCATCAAAAGTAAAAAAAAAAAAGTTATGAGAGTGGAAATCTTTCATAGAACTTATAGTATAATGTAATACTGAGATTAACTATGATAATTGATTACAGATAAACTTGAATTTTGGATCAAACCAAAAAATGGGAGGCAGGAGCTTAATGTTCAATCTCAGTTCTGAAAGTAAACTTTGGTTCTCAATGTCAAAGTGATTTCAAAGAGGTCCTTTGTTTCTATGTCTGAAGTAGTACTAACTCACAGGAGTGTCATACAATTTCTTCTCTTCTTTTCAGGGTTAACCATGTCTCCTCTCCCCTCTTTGGGGTATTGCATGAATAAAGAACACCTGACAATCATTTCAGAGTTTTAATGGAGGCAACAACAAAGGCCTTTCACATTAGGAACCCTGACATTGGTGCCTTATGGAATTTAAAGAAACCCGTATTTATTCTGTCTGGATATTTAACACAAAATAGTTACATTTTCTAAACCTTGAGCCTGTGAAAGGGGACCCAGCGATGGTTATATTATACTTGTCATTCCTTAGGTAAAGGTTTTATAATCTTAGACATTACAGAAATTCCATTCTCCATGAACTAGGTCTGATATTACTAGTGACAGTTGCCAGGTAAGGTTAGATCTTTATTCATTTAACAAATATTTATTTGTACTGAGTCTTAGATATCAAATGACTGTAATCCTGGCTCTGAACTGAAGCTACTTATAATATATGCAGCAAGGCAGCTAATTAGACTAATGACCACAGGAGATGTTTCAGGTGGATGGCTTGATCTGTTCTGGCTTCCTCTTGACATGGGATTAGCCTTTTGTCCTAGAGCCTGTGAGGCACCAGGGTGACTGCCAGATTTCAGATTCCAGATTCCCCACTAGAAGCAAAGTTGGGGGGTTATCTCAGAACATGATTATCCCACCCCTTGGACCTTGCATGTTAGAAATATCCCATAAGAGGGTTGAGTCTCAGGCAGTGGGAATCAGACAGTCCCAGCTCTTCCTCAGGGCACATGTATATGCATGCACACACACACATAATGTATCAGATAAAATGTTTTAAAAACACTGTCTAAAGCACAAGATAATATTATTGGTAAGGGACTTTTGCGAGGTGATTGTAATTTCTTCATTTCCGCACCACAACTTTTTTGTAAATCATCTTTAAATATCTCTGATATTTTTCTAGTCTGACAGCTTCTTAAAAGTATCTTCTTTCTATCTCCTTTCTGTAAAAGCTGTTTTCTCACCATTTTTTATGTTGTCCCAAGCAGTCTTCTTCTTCCCCTCATCTTGCCTCTCTCTCTTAGCAAATTTAGTATCATTGGCCACTGACCTAGGACTACCTGTGGTTTCTAAGCTTGTGGAGGCTTTAACTGTTTTTGCCATAAGTACAATGATTGGTTTTACATGATGCTATGGGAAGAAAGTAACATGTAAATAATTCCCCTGAAATTTGTGAGGCAAGTAAGAATAAATAACATGAAATGTGTTCTGAAACCAGAACGCACCAGTCATTTTACATGAGTGGACTTAAAAGTTAGGATGTGCGGGCCATCATACTTGTTGATTCTAGAGTTGGAAACTTCAGTAGGAATCACGGAGATCTTCCATACACAACCAAACTGTGAATTGTATCCTCAAACATATTAAAAATAACCAAAGAATTTGCAGCAAGTAAATGATGTATCATGAGGTTTGGTCTTTTGATCTTTTAAAAAGATCGTCTGGCTCTGGTGTCAAAAAGGGATTTGATCTATGGAGAACAAGATGAGAGGCTAATGCCAGTCAAGGGGCTGTGGCAGAAATCCAGGGGAGAAATGACTATAGGTGAATTAACATCTTAGAAGTAGGGATGGAGAGGGGGGACATATGGGGGAAATGAAGAAGAGGACCCATTGACAGGTGAGGCACCTGATGGAGTTCATGTGGGTTTAGTGATGAGAAGGCATCTGAAATGGTCTCAGCTGGGGGGTGGATTGGATGTGGATTGATGTGGAGAAGGAATGGCTTTGAGAAAAGAGGTGGTGGATTTAGTGAAGAATTTTATTTTATTCGTTTAATACCCAGTTCCTTGTAAGTGCCAAATTCATGCATGAGGAAAAGAATTTACTAAGCTTTTGTTATTAGAATTCACTGATTCTGTGGAACAGCTTAATTATAGCACAGACTCACCCTAAAAACAGAGGCATATCTTTTATATTTTCAGCCAAAATTTCTAGCTGTAGCAATAGTACTTGTTTCAAAATAAAAATAATTCTTTTCAGAATTCAGAAAATTCTTACAATTCTACTTACAAGGATGATATAATACAGAAGAGAAAAGAGCATTTTGCTTTAACCTTCGTGTTTTCAAACAACCTTTCTACAGAATAAGGGTTCAAGGCACGATGATGAACACGAGAAAGATTGGTCTTGGTCCAGTTGAATTGGCAAAAACAAAGTAAATGCATACAAAAACTAAGCAGGAAAGTTCACCTGTTTTTAAAAAAAAAGTAGACTCAAAAGTAGACACGAAATGACTTGTCACCAGAGTCTGAATATTTTAAAAGATAATATTAATACATTTAGATTTCCTATATCCCCCATGGGGACTCTCACATAGGAGTTCAAATTTTTTGTTTTGTTTTATTTTTATTTTGTGTCTGTCTTTAACATAGAATAAGGCATTTTTCTCCAGAATGATTCTCAAAGTTTATAGGTTTCAGTTTATGGATATTTTTATTCATTCATTCAACAAATATTTGTTAAGTGCCCAACATATGCCCAATGCTGTCTCAAAGTGGAATATAGCAGTGAATAAAACCAGGTTCCTGTCCCCACAAAGTTGACACTCTCAGGGAGCAAAGGATAAATAACAAGGAAAAAATATATGTCAGATTGAGAGAACTCTAGGAGAAAAGAAAGCTCTTGCAGTGGAGGGGAGTTAAGAAAGGAGAACCAGGGGTGGCATGGGGAGGGTCCTATTGTTAGGTGACATGGAGTCACAGAAATCTCTGGGAAGGAATGTTCCAGGCAATGAAACAGTATAATGAGAATCCTTATGTTGTATTCAGTTATTTATTTAATATTAGAATTACTTAGCATTTATGCTTGAAGCTGGCTGCATCTGGATATTTGTAATACTTCCTATAAAATAAATAAATAAAATGAGCCTTGAGCCCCACATGATAAGAAGGTGCCATACTTTCCTTCGCTCCTCAGTCTCTCCGTGAGTCCCACATCCTCTCAGTACTGCCTTTCAGGCTGGTTTCAGACTAAAAAGGCCAACTTTCCTCTAAACACACAGTTTGGACCCCCGTCCATATGCTAGAAAGGGCTCTGATTCTATGGCACAAAATCAAATTTTTACTGGATTCCTTTGAGTTTAGGAGAAAACATGGAATCTCCTCTTCACCATCTCATCTAGTTTTGCACCCAGCTTCTATAGGGCTGCAGTTCTCCTTGAAAAGTAAGAATTAATGAGTTGGTGAAAACATCAGCAGAGAAATGAATTCAAAATAACTCTAAAGCTATAAATGCCACAACTGAGATGTAATGGCACAGCATTAACTTTAATTGGGCAAGAGATCTAATAATATTTTAAAATATCCTCTTGATACTATTTTTACTCTGAGAATATTTTACATTGATTATATTATTTGTTCTGAAATATCAAAGCTGTTCTTGTAGTCATTTTAGTTTTTTTTCTTGTCTTCATTGTTCTGCTAGTGCCAGAGTCCGGGACTCCCCTCCTCCCCAGTGACCTCTCCACCCTGCACCTGTTGTTCAGTGAATGGAGACAGTCTCCTAAGTGGTGTCAAGCTCTCTTCTCCAAGGCACTAAGCTGCATTGATCTTAGTTATACTTCCTATCATGTTACATAAGTGCCCAAAGTGTTTATTGGCATGCTGTCAAAAAGTGCCCTCATCTTTCAGTTTGGTCGGGAGGTTGTATGTAAAATAAGGATGGGTAGGATCTACATATAATAGTTGGGTAATAAATGACCTCTCCCCTCTCAAGTCTCATTGGCTTCTTAAAAAATGTGTGTGTGTGTGTGTGTGTGAGTGTGTGTGTGTGCAGGCTACACATTAGCAGCTGTGAGTCAGCTGCTATGGATCTGCTCCATGTGTCTTTTCATCCTGGGACTCCTACTGAAGGAACAATCCCGTGTCGAGATGGAAAATAAGCAAGTGCTCTCGTGGAATCAGGACCCCCTTTGAAGCTTCTGCTCAGAGGTGGCACACTGCCACTTCTCATGTTCTACTGGTTTGAGAAAGCTGCATATTTAGAGGAGGCACTCTGGTCGCAGATCAATGAGCCTCTTACCTAGAAAGGGGTACAGGTTTGGAGACAAGATTAAGGGAGGAAAACATCTAGCAGTGTTTCCTGGTATCAGGCAAATTCCCAACCCTGGGTCAGTGTGATTATTCACTTTATCTTTCCTCTATCTGATCCGTAGAAAACTGCTGGGAATACGATGTAAGTCTGTTGAATCATGTTCCTGTAAAATCAAGGCCTTCATATCACCTGGATCTCCAGGGCTTCTCAGCATTTTTATTTCTCCTGCTACAACTTTCACTTCCATTCCCCTCACTGTCTATTTCAAACTTTTACCTTTGTCTTCAAGTCACCCCAAGACTCTCTTCCACTCATTCCCCCTGTAGATAATTTACTCATCCGACAAGCATAATTGGGAAAATTGGACCCATCAGGTGGGATCTCATTTCCATTTCTTTGTCTTGTCCAGCCAACCTACAAATTTGGCAAAGCCTATTCTCATCCTTAATGCCTTGTGCCTGGGTGCCAGTGATTAAATGTCTATTCTTCTGTTCAAGGCCATCTTTCCCCTCTGTGTTCTTCATACTGTATATTCCTGCCTCTTCTCATATGCCATCATTCATCCCCCATTTTCTTTAATGTTTTCAATTTTTTTCTTATTCTTTTCCTAAAAGATATTTGAACCATGTCACATTCATCTTCATACTTTCTCTCCAGCACAGCATAGTATTGTTGCTATGACATGTGTTTCATATATATTTGTTGGATGAATGCACAGTAACCCCCAGAAGCTTTCAGTAGTCAGCAGTGTCTTCTCAGGGTCAGGCTACTTGCCGCCAGCCCACCTTCTCTCATATTCTTTATTTACATTCTTTGACATTGTGAATGGCTATGGTCTGATGTGCTACTGATAAAAGAGTTAATGCACAGGAATTACTATGTCACAGACACCATTCTAAGTGCTTTACATCTGTTAACAAATGTAATCTCTATAACAACCCTATGAAGAAGTATTATTTTTTCTCTAGGTTGCACCAGAGGAAACACAGGCACAGAGGGGTTATTAATATATGGGTACTGTGTCTTTTCCTGTATGAATATGGAGAGAAATAAAGAAGATAGGTAAATGGGAGAGAGAGAGAAAGAGAGAGACATAAACATAGATTTAATCTGGTTTTAGCTAGTAAACAATGAAGCCGTGGGGTTTCCTCTTGGGTTTTTTTCGATAGTAACTGATGAAGTCCATAAATAGGTATCCTAAAGGAGACAAAATGTTAGCAGAAATCACCACTTAGCTGATGTGTGCATCAGAATATAAATGAAACACCCCTCCTCCTCCACTCTTTTGGCTCCTGATGAAGCTTAAGTATTTAACTTTCATGTTGCTTTACTCATTCTGCTGTTGCTACAGCAACTAAAGAATGCCTTTTCTCTGCTCTTGTAGGTATCTTACAAACACAGTTTTCTGAAAAAGGCAGAATCACATTTTTTAAAAAACAAATGGTCAACAAGGAGAACTATTTTTTACGAGCTTCTCAAAACTTAACAAATAGACTTCAGATTTTTTTTCCTAGCAAAATTCTTTCCATTTTAATACACAGCATGTCCTATATAATATTGGGAGCCGAAGGAATGAGGTTTTTATTAGCTTAGAATTATAACAAATATGGAACCCCAACATGTACTCACCTATAACTTATTTATAATGTTTCTATCATCTTGGAAGGGGTAGTACCTTTCTGAAAATTTGCTTTTACATCTCATGTTCCATATTTAGGAGAAAATCCTATATATTTCCATTACCATTTTCAAGCTTCTTTCCTTCGACATTTTTAAAGAAGATATCCTAGTGTGTTTGTGTTAAGAAATTCTAAAGTTGAGACAAGGGATAGATGACATATTATTGTTTGGATCAGGATTCTTTTAATTGCAAATGACACAAACACAGTACAAGCTTGATTATGCAAAGGGAAATTTGTATTATGGGCTGGCTTGGGTACCCACAGAACCTGGAGGTGAAAATAGCACTGTGGTGAGAAGGGAAAATCTAATGAAGATCTCAGATAATGCCTGGACGCTCTGCACCACTCACCTCCGCATGTCCCTGCTCTTTGGCTCCATGCTTCTTTCTCACTGAAGACCTGCTTTAGTCACACAGTTGAAACATGAATAATGATAGCATCTAAATGTTGTCTGCTATGGCCAAAGCCAGTAGAGAAATATTGCATTAACTCTTTTTTCTTTAATCTAAAACAAATAAAAGAATCAAAAATAGGAGAAGGAACTACTAATTGCCCAGTTTTGGTCAAATGACCCACCCATGGAAAAATCGCTACTGGCTATGAGACAGGGTCATGCAACAACGTACTTGGTTTATCAACAGCAGGAATGACCATTTCTTTTTTTTTTTGAAATTTATTTATTTTTTTTCTTTTTTCTTTTTTTTTAAAAATTTTTTATAAACATATATTTTTATCCCCATCCATCACTTGGCTTCCTAGTCGCTATTTTTTCCTTTTTCCTCCATCTTTCTGGTGCCCTGATGCTGGTGCTCAGTCTCTACTGTTTGTTAAAGATTTGTGGAGAGAAGAGACAACCAAACCCCTTCCTCGTAAGAACTGCCTATAGTAATTGAGGTTTACCTCTGTCCTTTTCATTCTGGCAGTTGGGATCCCTGCAGTGTTGGAAGTAGCCCCCTGATATTTCATGGTAAAGTGAAGTCTGTCCCATCATCTAGTTCTTCTAGTACACTTCCTAATTTTTTTTTTTTTTTAGATTTTTTTTTTTTTTAATTTGACAGACAGAGATCACAAGTAGGCAGAGAGAGAGGAGGACGCAGGCTCCCTGCTGAGCAGAGAGCACGATGCGGGGCTCAATCACAGGACCCTGAGATCATGACCTGAGCGGAAGGCAGAGGCTTTAACCCACTGAGCCACCCAGGCACCCCTACCCTTCCTAATTTTAAAATGTATAGTCAACCAAGGTTCATCTAACCCTCAAGGAAACTGCGCAATATAAAAAAGAAAGATGAAGTTTTAAAAATTTGAAAAAAAAAATGGGTTTCAGTAGAAAAAGAAAATTCAAGCTATGCAAAAGAACTTAAAACAACAAACTAATATAAAAGGAAATTTTAAAATGAAACAAGCAAGCTTAGCTAAGAGAATCTCTCTCTTTTTCTTAAAGACTTTTAAAATTATTTTAAAGAGAGAGAGAGAAAGAGAGTGTGAATGGGAGAGGGGTAGAGGGAGAGTTTGAGGGAAAGATGCCATCTCCCCGACGAATATAGAGCCCAGTGTGGGGCTTGATCCCATGACCCTAAGATCATGACCTGAGCCAAAACCAAGAGTCCTTTGGTTAAAGGATGGAACCACCCAGGGCCCCAACAGGAGGGTTAGGAGGTTTTTACATAGGGTCAGAAGGCCATAAAGGAGGAGGAATTTATGCACATCCTCATTTCTTCAACTATGAACTTTATGGCAGCTTTAAGCCTTCAGCCTGGATAATCTTTCCATGAAACTGAATAGCTAAAATTCTTCACTCTCCAGTGGGATTTGACAAGTTACAATCCTTTGTTTGCATATTAATCCAACCAAGCCCAATTAATTTAGTTTCAATCTCTGTTTTGCGTAGAGTACCTAAATGAGAACTGTACTCTCAAAGTTTTGTCTATAAAACTCTGCCCCTTCTTTGTCTTCCTGAGAACATGAGTCAGGTTTCTACATGAATCTGTGTCTCCCAAATTTTGGATTGTCCAAATAAATGCCTATTTGCTTGAATTTTCAGTGAATTTTTTCTTGGTTGATGCTAATATACATGTGCCCTTATTAGTAGAATTAGAGAGATTTAAGAAGATTTTGTATCCTCAAAAAAAGAACAAGGTGATATAAAAAAGAACTTTTGGAGAACAAGAAGAGCTATTGGTAATTTAAAAATTTGCTTGCTGGAATAGAAAAGAAAAAAAAAAGAAATGGAGGATAACATTTGGGAAGTCAACTAGAATGTAGTATAAAAATAAAAGAAAATATAAAAGACATAAAATCTCAGTCTAGGATCCAATAGCTGAATAGTAAGAGCAAACTGAGAAACTGTGCCAACTCAGAAAACTGAGAAAGGAAACTATGAAAGAAACAATGCAAAGCCATTTATCAGAGTGAAAAGAAATATATCCAAAAGGGCTTGTGTACTACCGAACATGCTAAATTGCAAAAGACCCATACTGAGACATATCAATATGAAATTTTGGAACATCAATGATAAAAATAAGATATTTAGAAAATTTTAGGGAGGGGAGCACCTGAGTGGCTCAATTAGTTAACCTGCCTTGGGCTCAGGTCATGATCCAGGGGTCGACGATCAAGCCCCACGTCAGACTCCTTATTCACCCTCTGCCTGCAGCCCCCTCTTCTTGTGCACTCTTTCCCCCTTCTCTCTGTCAAATAAATAAATAAAATCTTTTTTTTTTTTTTTTAAAAAGGAAACTTAGGGAGTAGTTAAGCTACAAAGGAATGGCAATCAGACTGGTTTAAGGTTTTCATTCACGTTATTGTGATAGAAAATAAATGAATGATGTCTCCAAAAAAATGAAGGCACATCATTTCCCATGGGGAATCCTAAATGTAGTCAGAATATCATTCAAGGGTAGCAGCAAAGTGTGGCCACTATAAAATTAAGAAAGTTAATATGCCAAATACTCTTTCTTCAGAAATCTGGGGTGCATGTTAACAAAATAATGGTCTTGATTAAAAGAAAGAATGACTTAGGGAATAATTTCTACACCAGAAAGCAGTGAAAGGATAGAAGAACTTGCATGACTGGCCTAGACGTCTCAATCAAGAGAAGGTTGGAGGTGCTCTGGGTAGTAGTAGGTCTCTGAGGAAGAAAATGGAACTCCATAAAATTAACAGTAGCATGGAAAGCTTGGGAAAAAAATGAGAGGGATAATACAGGCACAAAATTTTATGATCATCCCTCCCTTAACTGGAGTATGAAATAATTAGAAATAGAGACTAAGCAATGGGGAAAAGAGGTCTCAGAGGGCTAAAATCTTGTCATCTAATGTTAACTTTCATGGTCAAATTAGAACAATAACAAAACCATCACCATGTTGAATCAATCAATTTTTGAAGTGGTTCTTAATTTCATGCCAGGATTGATACCAGAAACATACTCTTAGTTTCTTTTACTGAGAATTTTATAATTTGATAAAAATCAAAATAGAAATAGAACTCTTGGCCCCCCAGATTTAAAGGAGACCCCAAGTAAAGCAGGGCTTGGTCCATAAACCACATGGCTGCAATACCCCTTCAGAGCTGGGTGAGATTCCCTGTGGGAGGTCAGTACTTAGGAAGGCAGCAACACTCTCATTGGTCACTCCATCCTTTATTTAAATCAGAATAGGCATGGAATGCTGATTTGATGCACATTTCTTCTTGTCCTTGGAAGTAACTGCTTTCCTATTATAGGTCTCATTTCCCTTTCAGTGATGAGTTGAGCTGTTCTACCTGCAACAAGTGCAATTCTTTTACCAGGGTCTTCATCTTTTTACTTCCTGGAGAAGAACAGTGGTTTAGGATCTGAGGCTGATGCTCCAGCTGGTAGGTCACCAATTTGGCTTCCTGAAAGGAGCTAAGGCCTTCTCACATTTTGGATCTGCTTTGCCCTATCCCATGCTTCTCGGTTCCTGGCCTTAAGGAAATTTCCTTGTCCTCCCTACTTTTTATGTTTATGATACAGACTGACCTTTATCACCTATCCTCATACCACATGTTCTTTCTGCCCTTTCTAAACTTGGTCTGGTTCTCCAGACTAACATACTTTTGGCCTATGCTGTTTGCTTATTTCTCTTCTTTTGTCCATTCTCTTCAGCTTTATTTGTCTTGCCTTTTTCTGCCCTGACTTTTTACAAATTAATTAAGTCATTTATTCATTCATTCTTCATTGACTCATTCATTCAGCCATATTAGGTACTGTCCTGCAAATGAGAATGAAAAGTGAAATGTTCTAAACTAATTCATAACCTGATAGAAGGAAGATCTTTAAGTAGAAGAATGAAAGATATATGGCCTTCAACTGAGGTATGATAAAAATATTTTGGGAACGCATAGGACTTAGTAAAAAGAATGGGAGTTGCCTGGGTATAGCTTTACAGAAGAGGTTTTGCCTAAGATACCTAGATAAAGCTTTACAAAGGAAGTACAAACTGAGCTGGAATTTGAGGGATGAGTGAGTTTGAAAAAAACAGGGACTAGGATAAGGAAGAAAACTTATTCTGGGTAAAAGAAATAGAGTAGATGAAGCTACAGAGTGAGCTACTCCATACTTGTAGTTACCTCTAGCTATATTTGATTCTTCTCCTCCTGAGGAGGCACCATGGACATGATCAGCACCTCCACCATTGCAGTGGTGGAGTCGTCAAAGGAATTTTTCTGGATAGCTCTTATATTGGATCGATTACACCAACTCTCACTGAAATTCCCCATTCTTCATCTTCTTCTTCCAGGATTTCTCAAGTGATCAGTATTCCCAGGAATGGATAATATTATTGAAAATATTATTGGGAATAATGGATTATTCCCAAATATGGACAGTAGTGAGATTTGTTAACAAATTCATCTTGCAAATATTAAACAGATTATTTGAAATGATCGACCTTGTTTTTTTTTTTTTTTTTTTTTTTTTTAAAGCTTGTATTTTAAGATGTTCAAGCAATAGTCTTTGAGGGCAACTTACCAAATGCATTAGAGGAAGTCATTTGGAAATCTCTTTACTGCTTTCAGAAACAAGAGAATTGAACTTCTCTTTTTGCAGCCAATTCTCCTCCGCCACACACACACACAAATGAAGTTTTACTAACACCCTTTCTCCTGAGAACACTATCTACTGTGAGAAGTGCCAACAGCTGAAAGCATCAAGCCTGTCCTTGCACTGTGAGAACACAGTTCTCTCCCAGGATCTGCCCAGATGCTCATTAAAATCCAATGACTACCCTACAAGGATGTGTTGTTTTGTCCACCATCATAGCTTTCAGAAAGAAAAGAATTTCAACTAGGTGTGGGAAGTCGGACAAAGTCGAACACCATGGTAACTGGGTCAAATTAACTCTTTAAACAGGAGCTACCAGCAAATTAATGGATGCTGGCCATGTGTAATCATATAAGGCATTACAGCTGAACTTGCTCCTGCCCTGTTTAACTTCTGCAATGCTCAAAACTTGACAGCATCCATTTCCCTTCCCCTCTCACTTTGGCTTTGCATCTTTCCCCTTTGCTCCTTCTTTTTGTATCTCTGGCACTGACTGATGTTTCCCCTACCATTTTGGTGTCTCTGGAGTATCTCATGGACCTAGTCATTTTGTTTACTTCTCTCATAACTGCCATATCCATAAACTGCAACCACTTCCTCCCTTGTTTATACCACATATGGGAAAGAGCCACTTGCCTAAGGTTCTTCTTAAAGAATGCATATTACCACCATCATGCTCACCCAGCACAGCAGAAGTCAGAGAGATGAGGATAGAGGAGGGAACTAAAAATAGTCCCCATTTTTAAGGAGCCTAAAATCCATTTGGCTGTCACAAAGAATGCATTTATTAAGCCTCACTATGTGAGGAAAATGTTTATTTCACCCAAAGAATTGGTATGTTTTCTTTTGTCAGATATTGGAAATTATAGTATTTAGAATCTTTCTCTTGTTTGCTTTTGCTGCCAGAAAGCTTAGCACCAAGTGTACCATTCATAGACTATAATTACATAAGCTTTAATTGCTTCCTTTCCTTTGTATGGCCTTGACTTTATATACTTATTATTAAGGGATAGATATTATTATAAGGTTAAACTCTTGAGCTTTTTTGGAACGTCATGGGTGTAAATAACTAGACAAAAATTTTCAGCTCTGAGTTGGATAAAGATACGAAAGGTGTACTCATTCAATTTGTATAGGAGAAGAGGCTAGACAAGACCACTGCAGTATTTAGGATGATGCTAGATAGAAAAAGAGCATTAATTCCTCAGATTTCCAGAGACCTGCTAGTGGGAAGAAAGTAGAGTGGAAATAAGTCAAGTTTCCATAACAGGTGATGGGCTTCAGAGGAGTGTCAGGGGTAAAGAGCTTTGTGGGGAGAGAGTGGGAGCTTCAGAAAGTGAATCATAGAGATTTGAGGGCCAGGAACAAATTCTTAAGATATAAAGGGTAAGACTTCTTCTCTTGCCATAAGGGTGATATTTTGGGGGAAAGAGAGATGTATTCATCAATGATTTTAGAGAAGTATTCCTATATAATACTTTTCCTTCAAGGCCCTTGAGGATCATACAGATGCTTATTTGAATTTGGTGATATATTCAGATGATAATAAATCTGTTTGGCTTTATGACATTAATAGAACATAGACTCAGAATGTAGAAGCATCTCAGGAAGCTACAAGGACAGGCTGAATAGTTACAGGGATTGCTAATAGGGAAAAAAAAATCACATTCTTTAGAGTTCAGTTTCAAACTCCCAAAAGAAAAATCATGGGTTGTGTTAAATATCAGACAGAATTGAAGGTTTTCATTAACATGAGTTACAGGTATGATGTGAGTTTCAAAGCACAGGTATGTGTGAGCAACATACTCAGGTGGTATTGTGTAAGACAAAAGGGTGGTGGTCCCGAGTGGACTGAATTCCCATGTGAATGCAAAATTAAAAAGTAATATTTTGCATAAGAGATGAGATAGAGTAGATAGTGGCCAATTGGAAGAGCAATTAGAAATGGTGTTACACAGAAATGGTTAAGCATCTGTACACTTTTAACTCAAAGGAGAAAACTATGAGATCGAAAGCAAGGTCATTATTTTCAGGTATTTGAAGAGAATCAGTATGGTTTCTGGGCAGAAGTATGTGATTTGAAGGCAGAAAAGTTGTGACTGCAGATGACTTTTGGGTATACACAGGGGCTATGACCTCACGAGTGGTTCATCAGTAGCATGCCTGTGCTTGGTGGTGAATGGAGAGCAAGCATATGGCAACTAGTAGGTCCTCAACCAATGCTGATTTTTCTGATTTTTTCTGTAATTAAGAGCATATGAGAATGCAGTGTGCATATTCTCTCCAGTCCCTTCGAATTCGGTCTAAAACCAGTATAGAGAAGCTATAAGAAGATGGATTTCAGATCAATTTAAAAAATACGTACTTTTGAAGAGAAAGTGAATTTTCTCAGCAAATATATTTGTTTCCCAACCCAGAAAAGTATTTAAACCTAAGCTTTCTGAGTCCAGTGTGACTTAAGAAATCTGTGACCTAAGTGATAACTCCTACTATGAGACTTCCTGGGGTGCAAGCTACAAGGACTATTTTGTCTTCTCTTAGAAATTAGAGATGGAGGAGATGATGAAGAGACGGAACTTTGTAGATAGAAACTGAAGTTGGCTAAAGTCAGAAAAAAGCAATGTGTTGCTCTGTCAATCTGGTACCAGTAAGGAAACATAGGCTCACCTGAAATAGGATAATTTGAGGAAACTTTTTCCAAAATTCTCATTTACAGATCAAGTGTACCAGAATCACAATCCAACGTTAAGGACAAAAAGGGACAATTTAACCTGGAAAGGGAGCATCAGGTAGAGGAGAGTAGCTTGAAAGGAGCATCATGCTGACTGCTCTAGGAGGCTTTGCAGGGAGGGCACCAGGGAGAGAAACACCCTGACCTCACTCTCCTCCCTCAGTCATCCTGGGCTCTCCATTGGCCAAGGACAAGTGAAAGCTGGAGAGCCAGGGGCCATGTAGATGTTTTCCAAATGGATCATCCTGCCAGGCAGGGAGACAAGTAGAACTTATTACTCAGTGGGAAATATTCAAGTGCTATAATACAACCACTTTTTCAAACCTTCCAAAATTCTTTTATACAGGCATAATGTAAAATCTCTCTTGACAAGAACCGCATTGCTTTTCTGTTTATCCCTCTTTCTTCTCCTCAGGCTATTTGCTTTTCTTGAGTCAACCAGTACTATTGGTTCTACTTCTGTCTTCCATGCCCAGTGGCTGCATTGCAGATGAGCCATCACAGTAGATCCCCATCTGCAACTTCATCTGAGAAATTTTTGGTGGATCCAGGCTGGGGATCTGTGAATTCTTGACCAGCCCTCAAGCCCTGTTCACACTTGGCTAATCACAGGGTACTATTTTGCCTTTTGGAGAGCCATTGAAATTGAGTCTCTTATCTTCCATACATGATTCCTGAAAGCCACATAGTTTTTGAGTCTTGGTGCTCTCTCTTTCTTATTGTTGTCATTGCCATTCACTCATTTATTAATCAATTTATTCTTTTCAAATATATTGAGACCCTATAATATACGCCCATTAGCGATATAGCGGAAAACCTTCCAATCATGGTCTTTAACTTAATATAAGTTATTTTATTACTCTCAAAACATTAAAATGTCCTAGAAATTGTCAAAATTTCAGTGTAATCCAAGACTTTCCTTTATAAATTTGAGAGAAACAAATGTTCATTTCAGATCAGGTATTTTAATTTTTGACTTGGAAAATGTGTCCCTATATCCATTTGGAAGACAAAAGGCAGAACCAGAGTTGATTATTTCTGCATCGATGATCAAACAATACCTTGGAATACATGTTCTCTAATTAATAAAGAGTCATTGATAGCTAATAGCTTTATTTAGTTTGATGACAATGCTAAGTACAGAGTGTATATTTAATTGAAGTGTCATAAAAATTGGGATATTAGGATATTGTATAAATAAGAGGTAGCTAGGGATACCTGGGTGGCTCAGTGGGTTAAGCCTCTGCCTTTGACTCAGGTCATGATCCCAGGGTCCTAGGATTGAGCCCCACATCAGGATCTCTGCTCAACATGGAGCCCGCTTCCTCCTCTCTCTGCCTGCCTCTCTACTTGTGATCTTTCTTTCTGTCAAATAAATAAATAAAATCTTTAAAAAAAATAAGAGGTAGCTTACAGGTATCAGAAGGTACTAATTTTAAAAATGTTAGCAAGGGTATACATTTTCTTCAAAACATACAGGAAAATTAAAAGCAATTTTATTAAAATGAATTAGAGTTCTATTTACAGATCTATTTACATGTTCAAGTATAAAGGCATTACAAAGTAAACTGTCTTCCATTACAATACTTGTTTGTAATGATTATTTTAAAAATCTCTTTAGAATTCTTGAAGAAAATACTTAAGATTTTGCTAATAAAGTACATGTAAAGCTTAAAAGAAATATACTCTCTATAAGCATTTAAATAAAGAGAATCTCTACCAAATATTTTTTAGGTCCTTCTGCCTAATTTTGAGACTTTGTCACTCTAATATGATATAGGTAGCAAAATAACTTAGGACTGAACAAGTGACAGTTCTTATTAATTTTGTCTATACACAGACTTAGAATTATGCATAAACTCCATAAAAATAGGAAAGACCTTGAGGGTTTATCAAGTCCAACCACCTTTCACAGGTCAAGAAATTTAATTTCCACAGATATGAAAAGAAGAAGGAGATATTCCTCTGAAGCCACCTATTTTTAATCCCTATATCTAAAAATCTTCCTTTAGGATTTTGACTCCCAGCAGCAGGTTTGCAAGACTGAGTTCCCCTTGACCTTCTATGTGTAGCTCTGAACTCTGGGGTTGTCACCATTGCCCCTTGTCTCTACCTGAGTTGTACCATCCATAATTTCTCAAATTAATTTGACCTCACAAGCCCTCTCCATAGTTCGAATGTAGCTGGTTCTGAATGTGGAAACTGTAAATTTCCTAGAGACAAAAAATTGGTCCAATGGAGACCAAAGGACCATACATAGATATGCCATACACGAATATTTCCCAGAAGGAATAACTTTTAGAAAATTCTTAAATATACTGTCTTTGAGAATTTTTTGTTTGTTCGTTTTAGCTTTTGTTTCAAAGTTCATCCCTAATAAAACCTTAATATAAGTTAATTCTTGGTGAGTTAAATAATCGCCTTCTAATGGAGCAATGCTAGGCAATTTCAGTTTTTCTGTTTATATTCATCCAAAATTGAATTTGCCAAGTGAAATTTGCTATAGGTGCCGCAGTCATTGATGCTATAACTAAAATTTGAAAACAGGACATTATATGGATAGTGTTTGTGTACATACCGCTTACTTAATCCATTACCTCTGTGCAATTAAATAGGCAATGAAGTCATTTCTGCATCTCATTTCAGCAGTAATTAAATTGAGTATTTATTCATTCAAGTATTTATTTGGCCAGGGATTCAGTAGGTAGGAAGCTATGACAATAAACACGGAGCTTACATTTTACTGTGAGAGTGAGAAGAATCAGAAAACAAACAACTAAATAAATAAGAAAAAGGCACATAACCAAGTATTACAAACTGGTAATACTTCATGTAGGCTTCAAAGGAACCACATGACAACCTTATCTTCACATGAGAGTTTTAAAGAGTTAAATGATACTATAAGAAAACCTGCTTTGCAAATGGTTTATTAGCAGAATTTTAGTTCAGTGTGGAGTCTGATTATCATAAACCAGCAACAAAACCTTCAAGTTATGAATGTCATTTTGTAAAGCATGCTAATGTGAACAGGCATTCATTCTCTACATTAGTATAATTGAAGTGAAAACAAGGAAACAGATTAAATGTAGAAACAGACCTGAGGCTACATTTCTCTAATATTAACTCCAACGTCTGGTATCTGTTTTAGCACATCAGTGTCATCTGTCACCTTGAATTAATGTTTTAATTGTTTTGGGGTTTTAGTGTATATTTAATTTGTAATCTTGATTTTTATTTTATAGTTGTGTAAGGGCTCTAAGCATGAGATATTTACACACTGTTCTACAAAAATGTATTAACATCACTTATGTCAAAACTAGAGTTTCCTGATTTAATTTTTTTCATAAGAATCGACAAAAAGACGGATAACTTTTAGTGTTGTTAAGATTATGAAACAATAGACCAGAGAAAGAATTAATTGTTATAATTTTTTGGGTTTGAAATCTGGCAGTACCCATTGATAATCAAAATGTTCACACCATTCTGCCCACTTTGGGGAAACCATTCATCAGAAAAAGGTACCTGCATGTATGGATATATGTGTAAGGATGATTGTTGCAGCACTTCTATGACAAAATAAAGAATCAAATTATCAGCAATTCAAACCCAGCAATTATAAAATAAAAAATAGTTCCAAGCCAATTGGGCTTTATCCCAAAATTATAAAGATTTTTTTTCCACTTTATTCTTTTGTGACGGTTCAGTAGAGTTTTCCAGTGACTACATGATGTGTGATAACAAAGTAGTTTTGATAACTCATGAAATTTGTGCCTATGTGTTCTTGTATTTTAAAATTTCCTTGGTTTTAAGTTATAATAAGGTAGTTAGTGGTAAATATAATTCACATGTCATATATAAAAGCTCTTTGGAGTCTTCAATATTTTTTCTTATTAGAAATTTTTTGTTTTTTATTTTGAAACTTACATCCAGAAATTTCTAACAATTCTTATTACTAGTATTTGTGAGTCCAAGTTCTGTTTTCTTTCAATCAACTGACTTTTACTTAATTGACTTCCGTTTTGGGAATTTCTGACAAAAATATTCTCTAAAATTGTATTTACTAGAAAATATTTCATATATAATTACAAGTACAGAAATAAGACAATGAAGAGGCTTATGCCAGCAGCTCGATTCTAATCAATTTCTTTCATATTTGCTTCAGATTTTTTTAGTTGATGATCTTTTAGAACAGTTTATGATTTACAGTAAAAATTGGGAATATAATAGAAAGAGTTCTTAGGTATTTTGTACCAGTTTCCCTTATTAGTGACATCTTAACATTAGTAGGAGACATATGTCACAATCAAGGAACCAACACTGATATATTATTGTTTTGTACAGTCCATACTTTATCCAGATTTTCTTAGTTTTTTACCTGATGTACTGTTTCTCTGTCTCTCTTTCTCTTTTTGTTCTAGGATCCCATCCAAGATACCACATTATGTTTTGTTTTCATGTCTCATTAGGTGTCTGTTGGTTGTGAAGTTTCCCAGACTTTGCTGGGTTTTAGTGACCATAACAGTTCTGAAGAGTACTGGTGATCTATTTTGTAGGATACTTGTCTAGCAGAATTTGCCTTGTGTTTTTCTCATGGTTAGGTTGCAGTGACATGTTTTGGGGACAAAGAACACAAAGATGAAGTGTCGTGTTCATCATATCATATCAACGTACCTACTATCAATATGATTTATACGCCTTGATGTTGAGCTTGGTAACCTTGGTAAGGTCATACATTCAGGTTTCTCCTATGTAGTTATCCTCTTCTCTCCCACTTTTCGATACTGTACTCTTTGGAAGAAAGTCTTTATGTGGCTCACACTTGAAGTCTCCCGTTCATTGAAAGCAGAATATCTACATAGATTATTTGGAATTCTTCTGCATGGCAGGTTTGTCTCTTTTCTGTATCAGTACTACTCTTGAACACTTATTTTATATGCTGAGTTATAATTTCTTCCTATTTTATTTATTTTGTTTGCTAAAATTGCTCCACAACTTTGATCATTGACCAATCATTCAGTTGGCTCCTATGTGATGAGGAAGTACTTCTACCATTGTAGGCTTGTTGGGATTAATCACTCCAGGATTATCCTCTATATTTCTTGCCCCAAGCTAGAATCCACTATTTCTCCAAGGATACTTGTTTCCTTTTACTGGAGAATAGTATTAGAAACTAGTAAGATCTAAGCACTACATGCTCAGTAATTTTTAAGAATTTTAGAGTCCTCAGACTGAAAGTTTTTAACTGCTGGTCTCCACAGACTAATATAACAACCAATTAAAAATTATGGATAATTATCTTAAATGAATGCATGGGAGGAAGCAGTGTATTAAAATAGGTACAGACAGACTTTGATTTGGGTCAAAGCTCCTTGTCTTTTTAATTTTTTTTAATTTTATTTTTTAAAAAGATTTTATTTTATTCATTTGACAGAAAGAGAGAGACGGTGAGAGAGGGAACACAAGCAGGGGAGGCAGGAGAGGGAGAAGCAGGCTTCCTGTGTAGCAGGGAGCCTGATGTGGGGTTTGATCCCAGGACCCTAGGATCATGACCTGAGCCGAAAGCAGATGCTTAACCACTGAACCACCCAGGCCCCCAAAAGCTCTTTGTCTTAGAGGCAGTGTGACCTTGTACAAATTACTGACTTTTCTGATTAGTTCCTCAGGCTCATTCACACTTGACAATTGGACTTGCATTTATTTGTAATTTCCTGAAAGCGCAATATTTTATATATCAATGTATATGTATGTGTATATATACTTCTACCTTCATGGTATCTCATTATCTATAGTAATTGTTTACTTGAGTGCTGTACTTTTGATCCATTATATCATTTATTGTTATAGCAACACTCTGAGGTTTGTGCTGTTTTTAATCCCCATTTCAGAGATAGGGAAACTGAGGATCAGAGAAATGAAATCTTGCCATTTGCGACAACATGGATGGAACTAGAGTGTATCATGCTTAGCGAAATAAGTTAAGCAGAGAAAGACAACTATCATATGATCTCCCTGATATGAGGAAGTGGTGATGCAACATGGGGGCTTAAGTGGGTAGGAGAAGAATCAATGAAACAAGATGGGATTGGGAGGGAGACAAACCATAAGTGACTCTTAATCTCACAAAACAAACTGAGGGTTGCTGGGGGGAGGCGGTTTGGGAGAAGGGGGTGGGATTATGGACATGGGGAGGGTATGTGCTTTGGTGAGTGCTGTGAAGTGTGTAAACCTGGTGATTCACAGACCTGTACCCCTGGGGATAAAAATATATGTTTATAAAAAATAAAAAATTAATAAAAAAAAAAGGTGAAGTTCCTCCTAATGTGCCAGGGACATACCCAAGTCTAATTAATGTTATTTCTCTGTCTTCTTCCTAACATGTAACAAATAATAGTTAAAGAGTAAACTTTTGGCCAGTTTCATAGGCCATGGGGTTGCTTATCTTATGTTACTCATGCCAGGGTGTCTCACAGAGTCAAGCATTCTGTGGGCTTATTGAGTGAGTCCCTTGGCTAGAAACCATTTTCATCTTGCCAATATTAAAGTGGCCTATATCAACCCTCTTCCAGAGCTGGTGAGGCAAAGACATAAGTAACAACCACAACCAACAAAAATAACAATAATATCTGACAGCCCTTAAAATTCTACTCTGTCCACCACTGTGCTCAATATTTAATATTCATCATCTTCTTTCATTGTCACCATAAATTCGTAAGGGCTTACCTACTCCAATTTTTTTAGGTGAGACAACTGAAGATCAGAGTGATTAATTTTATTTCCCAAAGTGATGCAAATTGTTAGTGGCAGAGCCAGTGTCTGAAGCCAGGACTGTGTGATTCCAAAACCATTTATTTAGACATTATACAGAGGATAACAGCAGTTGCTGGCAAGTGAAGGCTTGCTCTGGGCGTTTTTCAGAACTCAGTAACAGCAGCAAGCTTCCCTTAAGTTCTAGGGTTGCAAAGATTTGTGCAATGCAAATAAAGAGTAGGGCTTATGAGGGTTGTAGAAGGATATCTGTAGGTAGACTTAATGCTCAAAATCTGAACACTGTTTACTGAGAATTTTCAGAAGGAGGCATATAAGGTCCGTTACAAGGAAGCCGAGATCAACTAGCCCAGGAGAGGGGATCACATACTACACAGAAGTAGGATAAATGATGAGAATTTAGGGAGGAATAAGGCAAAGATGTATTTCTCAGACATTTCTAGCAAAGTATATTATCATTAAAAAAATTTTTTTAAAATTTTTTTGACAGACAGAGATCACAAATAGGCAGAGAGGCAGGCAGAGAGGAAGGGAAGCAGGCTCCCCCCTGAGCAGAGAGCCTGATGTGGGGCTCGATCCCAGGACCCTGAGACCATGACCTGAGCCGAAGGCAGAGGCTTAACCCACTGAGCCACCCAGGCACCCCTATATTATCATTTTCATACTGAGGACAGACTGGATATTGACATTTGATCTATCTCCCTTTTATTTGTAGTGCAGATAGTTGCATTACGGCAGCTTACTTTTTTTTTTTTTTTTTTTTTTTTTTAAGACTGCAGTGATTAATAGTTTGTGTCAACTTGACTTGACCTCAGAATGCACATACATTTGGCCAAATACTATCCTGGCATGTCTGTGAGGCTGTTTGTGTGCGATGGACATTTGGATCAGTAGACTGAGTCAAGCAGATTTTCTTCCTTAATGTGGGTGACTCTCATCCAATTAGCTGAAGACCTACTACAATAAAAAAGGCTAAGAATGAACTCCAGTGTCTTAACTGCTCAGACCCCTGCCTCTCCCTGAATTGTCCTCATTGGGCCAGCACAGGAGATGAGAAAATGCCTGTGGAGAAAGTACAGATGTGCTTTACTGTGTTGGCTTGGCACTCTCCCCCACATCTGCTGGCAAGAACAAGTCGCCAGATTTTTCCTGGATGTGGGAGGGTTTAGCTCATGGAGGAGAAGAAAACATGCATCTGGGTAAACACGATGAGTCTTGACCCCATAGAAACCTTGCATTAAGGAGAAGCAAACAGAGAATTAAAGTTAAATATTGGGACATGAGGTTGGGCTGGCTAAGCTGGCAAATTGCTTTAAGCAGTAGTGCCTGATGGATCTGTTTCTGATTATGTGTACAACATGCTATATACAATCATGCTCAAGTGCTAGAATGAAAGACGAGACATTAACAACAGTTTGACTTATTGAAATAGTGTAATTATGAATACCTTTTTTTTCTATTATTCCTTTTTTTTTTTTGTAATGAGAAGAGGAAAAATATAGTTCAGAATAAATAAAGTAAAAGGATTGCTTGAGTTCATGTTTGCCATATATTTATTTATGGAATATCACCAGAGTCAGACAAACATTTCATTCTAAATCCAAAATATAACTTATCCAAGAATATGTCCTGAGGGCTCTTTTTCATTGAGTAATTTATCAAGAAATGAAAAAGCATTTTCATTGAGTGTACTTAAGAAATTAGAGAATTATAAACATACCCAGTATCTTATCTTGCTCTGTTTTAATGCCAGATAATTGGTAGATATCATTTACTTTAAGAAAGATAAGAAAAGTATTTGGAATTAAAATGAAGACTGAATACACATCAACAGTATGTAAAAGGGTACAAAATTTTATTTTGAGCTATATGCATGTAGCCAGTATGCTCTTTCCCAACATTTGAGCTTTTTTTTTTTTTTTTTTTTTTTTTTAATGTTTGTTGCTTTACTGACCTGATAAGTTCCATTAACCAAGATCATTAGAGTCAAAAGGTCTCCAGGTTTGAAAACACAGAATATTGTACAGAGCATCTGGGTAGCTCAGTCATTGGACGTCTGCCTTCTGCTCAGGTCATGATCCCAGGGTCCTGGGATTGAGCCCCTCATCAGGCTCCCTGCCTGGCGGGAAGTCTGCATTCCCTCTCCTACTCCCTCTGCTCTCACTGTTTCTTTGTCAAATAAAGAAATAAAATCTAAAAAGAAAGAAGGAAAGAAAGAAAGGAAGGAAGAAAGAGAACACAAAATATTGTTTTGCATATAAATAAGACTCAGCCCCAGTGTAGAACATTTTTAGGAGGTAAGAATAATTAGAACTATCATTGGAGTGAACCAATGGTACATGGAATAATAGTTATAGACTGTTAAAAATTAAAGATAATACATGATTCAGCACAGACTCACTGCAGGACTGTTAAGGATGCTTTAATCAACTTTAAACTAGGTTGTAACTGTTAAACTTATTTTCTTTACTGTTTTTAGAGATTGTATTTTTCATTAAACAGAAACAACTCCGGTGAATAACTTGATACTCATTTAACTCTCAACTTAGGTTCTTAAATTGTTTTTTTTTTTTTTTTGCCATATAAACTTCAGATTAAAATGTACATGTCAGCATTGTACTTAGCATAAAAAAATGCCATCAGCTTTAGATTTTGAAAGAACAACAATAAGTCATTTTGATAGAGTTGAAGCCACTGTATACTTTTCTCTGATCCCGCCGCCTCCTCTGCCTACTCAAAAGTAACCTGCATTCTGAACTTGGGGCTTGTTATTTATATTATGTCTTTGTACTACTTCTTATATGTACACACATAAGAAGTGTACATTGTTGTTTGGATTATTTTAAAACATTCAACGAAGAGTACTATACTGTACAGTTATTTATACAACTTTTTCCCCTCCACATTATTTTTATGATCTTTTTCTCAATGATATCAGTGATTTTATTTCATGAATAGTCATTACCATATAATATTCCTTTGTGAACATACCAAATATAGTTATCCATCTCCTATTAAATGCTATGTACAACTGACCTTTGAACCACATGAGGGTTGGGACATTGACAATCCCTACCCCACCATAACTTTTGACTCTTAAAAGCTTAACTCTGAACAGCCTACTGTTGCCTGGGAGGCTTACTGATAAGATAAACAGTCGATTAATACATATTTCTTATGTTATATGTATTAATATCGTGTATTCTTAGAATAAAGTAAGTTAAAAGAGAATGTTATTAGAAAATGACAAAGAAGAGAAAATACATTTACAGTACTTTACTGCATTTATTAAAAAGACAAAACAAAACAGGGGCGCCTGGGTGGCTTAGTGGGTTAAAGCCTCTGCCTTCAGCTCAGGTCATGGTCCCAGGGTTCTGGGATTGGACCCCATGTCCGGCCCTCTGCTCGGCGGGGAGCCTGCTTCCTCCTCTCTCCCTCTCTGCCTACTTGTGCTCTCTGTCTGTCAAATAAATAAATAAAATCTTTAAAAAAAAAAAAAGAAAAAGGAAACAAACAAACCCAAAACAACTCTAACTGTAAATGAACCCACATAGCTATAACCCTTGCTGTTTAAGGGTCAGCTGTAGATTGTTTCAAATTTTCTTTCTTTTTCTTTCTAAGTGGTGCTAAATGAATAGTTTAGTTGGATTTCTTTGTGAAAATGCAGGAGACTATCACTAGGGCATCTATTTTGATGGGGAATTATTGGTAAATCACTCTGCAAAGGTCAATAAAGATGATCCCACCAGCAGCGTATGTGGAAGCCAATTCCTCCGTCATTAGATGCTATCAGATGTTTAAATTCTTACCAAACTAGCAGGAGAGAAATGATATCTTCTTTTGTTTTAATTCGCTTCCTCCTGATTGCTCATGAATTTGAACCTCTTTCTCCACAGTCACTGACAATCTGAATTTCTTCCCTTGTGCATTGACTGTTCTCCACCGTTGCTCATTTGTTTATTTGATTGCTTTTTCCTAATGATTTGTGGAAGTTATTTATAAATTTCAGGTACTGAGGTTTCTTACTTAAATGTGCATTGAATAAATTGTCTCAGCTTGAGGTTTCTCTTCCAATCTTATTTACAGTGCCTTTTGTCATATACAAATTGTGCCCAAGGTTTTTCTAAAATTTTAAGTTTTTCCTTTTCAAACTTTGTTCATGAATCCATAGATTGTTATGTGCAATGTGTACCATGTGAGACACAATTAACTTTTCCCATGGAGTTGATTGTCCTAGCACTGTACACTGAACAAAATACTTCTCCACTGATTTGCAATGCAATGCTTATCATTTATCAGGATTCCTCCCTGAGTGGATTTCTTCTGGCCCTCTATGTAACAGGTTGGGATGTCCAGAAGCTGTGCTGAGATGGAGTTCAGTCTGCAGGACATTTATTAGGGATTGGCACCTATGGAAGGAGCAGGAGAAAGTAAGATGAAGCAGATGGGAATGCAGTCCGTGATACAGAGCCAGGAAAGCCTCAGCCAACCCTACGGGGGCTCCGGTTAGCCAAAGCCCTAAAAATTGTCCCATGGCTGAAAAGCTCTGATTTTTATATCCTCCATGATCAGACCTTGGATGTGGGCCACTCGGGGAAGGCAGGCCTCTGCTGAGGCAAATCCTGAAGCAACTGACCCTGGAAGATGTCTGCCCACAGCATTGGAAGTGGAGAGAGAAGTCCCTTCCGGAGAAAGGCAGATCGCATGGCACATCTTGGACTCTGCCACGTATTCCATTCCATTTGCTTATTACTCTATCTTTATAGCAAGAATTAATTCCTAGTAAACCAAATCTTCCTCCCTGATAATTTTTCATCAAAATGAAACTATTTAAGAGTGTGTTGGTGGCTCAGTGTCTGCCTTTGGCTCACATCAGGATCCTAAGGTCCTGGGATGGTGTCCTGCATTGGGCTCTCCGCTCTGCAGGGAGACTGCTTTTTCCTCTGCCCCTCTCCTTCTTGTGCATGTGCACTCTCTCTCTCTCAAATAAATAAATAAAATCTTAAAAAAAAAAAAAACCAAACCACCAATAAATTTCTATATTTAGCCCTATCTTTTCTATTTCAATTTTGAAGTTTACATACTAAGTTCCAAGGAAAACTCTGGATTTTTGTTGAAATTGCATTGAACTTATAATTCAAAAATTAATGATATATTTATTGCTTTGTAATATAAAATATACTTCTGCTAATTACAGTTTATTTCATAATCTTTCTAAGGTTTCCCTGAAGAATTTTCATTCAAAAATTCTGAAAAAAAAATGTCATTCAAAATCAATTTCTACTTATGGTTAAGATTTCTGCAGCTATTTTAAATGGGATTTTATTTTCTTTGGCTGTTTCTAAAGTTTTATTGCTGATATATTAGAACATTCTTGATTTAAATGCCCATTTTGTATCTGCAAACTGTGTTGAGCTTTGTCAGTTCTAGCGATTTGTCCATGGTTTGTTTCCTATCTTCTCGGTGAACTTATATCACCTTTAGGGTAAACGCCCCCCTTTTTTGGCCTAATTTCATTTATCAATTCTTTTACTTTTAATTTCTTTTCTTATTATAAGAGCTAACATTTCCAGTATAATATTGAATAGAAACATTGTTTATTTTTCCATTTTAAAAGGAATGCTTCCAAAATTTCATCATTAACTTTTACTTTAGATTTAGGTGTTTCATAGGTGATTTTTTAATCTTTATACAGCTGTCTCTAGTCCCAGTTTACAGGGTTTTCTTCATGAACGAGTGTTGTGCAGTATTGTACACTTAGCAACATCTTCTGAGATGATCCTGTGGATTTTTTCTTTTGCCACCATCATGTTGTTTTCTATATTATTAAATTTTCTGATGTTGCACCCTGCACTCCTGGGTTACAACCGAGCTGCTTATGATTCATCTTGCTCTTTTTAATGTTTATATCCAAGTTTTGTATAGCATATTTGCTTCTGTTCAGAAGTGAGATTGGCCTATATGATTTTTATCTTGTACAGTGTCTGCTTCTACCTTCAAGTTATTCTAGTCCTACAAAATGAGGCACTTAAACTATTTTTAAAATTCTTTGGAACAGTTTGTTGTGATAGGAAGTATTAGTTTTTTCTTTGCTGCTTGACAAAAGAAATGTGTAGAAACAGGGAGAGCCTAGAGGTTCTGCAGGGGAGAATGAGGTCATTGGGGATAAGAGATTTGGTTATCAATTTAATTGATTCAATGGTTATTAGTTTAGGTTTCTGATTTTTCTTGAGCAGGTTTCACAATTTGCATTTTTATAGATAATTATTTTGCCCTCATTTTCAAATTACACACAAAATTTTAATCTTTAAAAATTTTAAAAATTATGCCACCCTTTTAGTATTTTACTTGCCCCTTCATTTACTCTTATCTGGACAAAATGACAAGACATAAAAATTCAACACAAAAAAAAGAACAAGAGGCAGTACCGAAGGCTAGGGACCTAATCAATACAGACATCGGTAATATGTCAGATCTAGAGTTCAGAATGACAATTCTCAAGGTTCTAGCCGGGCTCGAAAAAGGCATGGAAGATATTAGAGAAACCCTCTCAAGAGATATAAAAGCCCTTTCTGGAGAAATAAAAGAACTAAAATCTAACCAAGGTGAAATCAAAAAAGCTATTAATGAGGTGCAATCAAAAATGGAGGCTCTAACTGCTAGGATAAATGAGGCAGAAGAAAGAATTAGTGATATAGAAGACCAAATGACAGAGAATAAAGAAGGTGAGCAAAAGAGGGACAAACAGCTACTGGACCACGAGGGGAGAATTCGAGAGATAAGTGACACCATAAGACGAAACAACATTAGAATAATTGGGATTCCAGAAGAAGAAGAAAGTGAGAGGGGAGCAGAAGGTATACTGGAGAGAATTATTGGGGAGAATTTCCCCAATATGGCAAAGGGAACGAGCATCAAAATTCAGGAGGTTCAGAGAACGCCCCTCAAAATCAATAAGAATAGGCCCACACCCCGTCACCTAATAGTAAAATTTACAAGTCTCAATGACAAAGAGAAAATCCTGAAAGCAGCCCGGGAAAAGAAGTCTGTAACATACAATGGTAAAAATATTAGATTGGCAGCTGACTTATCCACAGAGACCTGGCAGGCCAGAAAGAGCTGGCATGATATTTTCAGAGCACTAAACGAGAAAAACATGCAGCCAAGAATACTATATCCAGCTAGGCTATCATTGAAAATAGAAGGAGAGATTAAAAGCTTCCAGGACAAACAACAACTGAAAGAATTTGCAAATACCAAACCAGCTCTACAGGAAATATTGAAAGGGGTCCTCTAAGCAAAGAGAGAGCCTACAAGTGGTAGATCAGAAAGGAACAGAGACCATATACAGTAACAGTCACCTTACAGGCAATACAATGGCACTAAATTCATATCTCTCAATAGTTACCCTGAATGTGAATGGGCTAAATTCCCCTGTCAAAAGACACAGGGTATCAGAATGGATAAAAAAACAAAGCCCATCTATATGTTGCCTCCAAGAAACACATTTTAAGCCCGAAGACACCTCCAGATTTAAAGTGAGGGGGTGGAAAAGAATTTACCATGCTAATGGACATCAGAAGAAAGCAGGAGTGGCAATCCTTATATCAGATCAATTAGATTTTAAGCCAAAGACTATAATAAGAGATGAGGAAGGACACTATATCATACTCAAAGGGTCTGTCCAACAAGAAGATTTAACAATTTTAAATATCTATGCCCCCAATGTGGGAGCAGCCAACTATATAAACCAATTAATAGCAAAATCAAAGAAACACATCAACAATAATACAATAATAGTAGGGGACTTTAACACTCCCCTCACTGAAATGGACAGGTCATCCAAGCAAAAGATCAGCAAGGAAATAAAGGCCTTAAACGACACACTGGACCAGATGGACATCACAGATATATTCAGAATATTTCATCCCAAAGCAACAGAATACACATTCTTCTCTAGTGCACATGGAACATTCTCCAGAATAGATCACATCCTCGGTCCTAAATCAGGACTCAACCGGTATCAAAAGATTGGGATCATTCCCTGCATATTTTCAGACCACAATGCTCTAAAGCTAGAACTCAACCACAAAAGGAAGTTTGGAAAGAACCCAAATACATGGAGACTAAACAGTATCCTTCTAAAGAATGAATGGGTCAACCGGGAAATTAAAGAAGAATTGAAAAAAATCATGGAAACAAATGATAATGAAAATACAACGGTTCAAAATCTGTGGGACACAACAAAGGCAGTCCTGAGAGGAAAATATATAGCGGTACAAGCCTTTCTCAAGAAACAAGAAAGGTCTCAGGTACACAACCTAACCCTACACCTAAAGGAGCTGGAGAAAAAACAAGAAAGAAACCCTAAGCCCAGCAGGAGAAGAGAAATCATAAAGATCAGAGCAGAAATCAATGAAATAGAAACCAAAAAAACAATAGAACAAATCAACGAAACTAGGAGCTGGTTCTTTGAAAGAATTAATAAAATTGATAAACCCCTGGCCCGACTTATCAAAAAGAAAAGAGAAAGGACCCAAATAAATAAAATCATGAATGAAAGAGGAGAGATCACAACTAACACCAAAGAAATACAAACTATTATAAGAACATACTATGAGCAACTCTACGGCAATAAATTTGACAATCTGGAAGAAATGGATGCATTCCTAGAAACATATAAACTACCACAACTGAGCCAGGAAGAAATAGAAAGCCTGAACAGACCCATAACCAGTAAGGAGATTGAAACAGTCATTAAAAATCTCCAAACAAACAAAAGCCCAGGGCCAGACGGCTTCCCGGGGGAATTCTACCAAACATTTAAAGAAGAACTAATTCCTATTCTCCTGAAACTGTTCCAAAAAATAGAAATGGAAGGAAAACTTCCAAACTCATTTTATGAGGCCAGCATCACCTTGATCCCAAAACCAGACAAGGATCCCACCAAAAAAGAGAGCTATAGACCGATATCCTTGATGAACACAGATGCGAAAATACTCAACAAAATACTAGCCAATAGGATTCAACAGTACATTAAAAGGATTATTCACCACGACCAAGTGGGATTTATTCCAGGGCTGCAAGGTTGGTTCAACATCCGCAAATCAGTCAATGTGATACAACACATCAATAAAAGAAAGAACAAGAACCATATGATACTCTCAATAGATGCTGAAAAAGCATTTGACAAAGTACAACATCCCTTCCTGATCAAAACTCTTCAAAGTGTAGGGATAGAGGGCGCATACCTCAATATCATCAAAGCCATCTATGAAAAACCCACCGCAAATATCATTCTCAATGGAGAAAAACTGAAAGCTTTTCCGCTAAGGTCAGGAACACGGCAGGGATGTCCATTATCACCACTGCTATTCAACATCGTACTAGAGGTCCTAGCCTCAGCAATCAGACAACAAAAGGAAATTAAAGGCATCCAAATCGGCAAAGAAGAAGTCAAATTATCACTCTTCGCAGATGATATGATACTATATGTGGAAAACCCAAAAGACTCCACTCCAAAACTGCTAGAACTTATACAGGAATTCAGTAAAGTGTCAGGATATAAAATCAATGCACAGAAATCAGTTGCATTTCTCTACACCAACAGCAAGACAGAAGAAAGAGATATTAAGGAGTCAATCCCATTTACAATTGCATCCAAAACCATAAGATACCTAGGAATAAACCTAACCAAAGAGACACAGAATCTATACTCAGAAAACTATAAAGTACTCATGAAAGAAATTGAGGAAGACACAAAGAAATGGAAAAATGTGCCATGCTCCTGGATTGGAAGAATAAATATTGTGAAAATGTCTATGCTACCTAAAGCAATTTACACATTTAATGCAATTCCTATCAAAGTACCATCCATCTTTTTCAAAGAAATGGAACAAATAATGCTAAAATTTATATGGAACCAGAAAAGACCTCGAATAGCCAAAGGGATATTGAAAAAGAAAGCCAACGTTGGTGGCATCACAATTCCGGATTTCAGGCTCTATTACAAAGCTGTCATCATCAAGACAGCATGGTACTGGCACAAAAACAGACACATAGATCAATGGAACAGAATAGAGAGCCCAGAAATAGACCCTCAAATCTATGGTCAACTAATCTTCGACAAAGCAGGAAAGAATGTCCAATGGAAAAAAGACAGCCTTTTCAATAAATGGTGCTGGGAAAATTGGACAGCCACATGCAGAAAAATGAAATTGGACCATTTCCTTACACCACACACAAAAATAGACTCAAAATGGATGAAGGACCTCAATGTACAAAAGGAATCCATCAAAATCCTTGAGGAGAACACGGGCAGCAACCTCTTCGACCTCTGACGCAGCAACATCTTCCTAGGAACAACGCAAAAGGCAAGGGAAGCAAGGGAAAAAATGAACTATTGGGATTTCATCAAGATCAAAAGCTTTTGCACAGCAAAGGAAACAGTTAACAAAATCAAAAGACAACTGACAGAATGGGAGAAGATATTTGCAAACGACATATCAGATAAAGGACTAGTGTCCAGAATCTATAAAGAACTTAGCAAACTCAACACCCAAAGAACAAATAATCCAATCAAGAAATGGGCAGTGGACATGAACAGACATTTCTGCAAAGAAGACATCCAGATGGCGAACAGACACATGAAAAAGTGCTCCATATCACTCGGCATCAGGGAAATACAAATCAAAACCACAATGAGATATCACCTCACACCAGTCAGAATGGCTAAAATCAACAAGTCAGGAAATGACAGATGCTGGCGAGGATGCGGAGAAAGGGGAACCCTCCTACACTGTTGGTGGGAATGCAAGCTGGTGCAGCCACTCTGGAAAACAGCATGGAGGTTCCTCAAAATGTTGAAAATAGAACTGCCCTATGACCCAGCAATTGCACTATTGGGTATTTACCCTAAAGATACAAATGTAGTGATCCAAAGGGGCACATGCACCCGAATGTTTATAGCAGCAATGTCCACAATAGCCAAACTATGGAAAGAACCTAGATGCCCATCAACAGATGAATGGATCAAGAAGATGTGGTATATATACACAATGGAATACTATGCAGCCATCAAAAGAAATGAAATCTTGCCATTTGCAACAACATGGATGGAACTAGAGCGTATCATGCTTAGCGAAATAAGTCAAGCAGAGAAAGACAACTATCATATGATCTCCCTGATATGAGGAAGTGGTGATGCAACATGGAGGCTTAAGTGGGTAGAAGAAGAATAAATGAAACAAGATGGGATTGGGAGGGAGAGAAACCATAAGTGACTCTTAATCTCACAAAACAAACTGAGGGTTGCCGAGGGGAGGGGGTTTGGGAGAAGGGGTTGGGATTATGGACATTGGGGAGGGCATGTGATTTGGTGAGTGCTGTGAAGTGTGTAAACCTGGTGATTCACAGACCTGTACCCCTGGGGATAAAAATATATGTTTATAAAAAATAAAAAAAATTATAAAAAAAAAATTTTAAAAATTAAAAAAATTTTTTTAATTGTGTCTTCCTTTCATTGATGTTTTGTCATTTTTCCTTGATCAGTATCTATAATATTTGTCTCTGTTAGTTTTTAAAAGATAATACCAAATTTGTTGAATCAATTTTTATTTATTTATTTTTGTTCTTCTTTATATTTCTTTGTTATCTGTATTGTTCTTTTGCTAGCTGCTTGACTTAAATGTTGAAATCATTTTATAAATCTTTCTTAATTAAAAAATATATACTTAAAAATAAATATGTTCTATTTGGACTGCTTTCAATATAAGTACATGATTCTGTAGGTTTATAGGTTTAAATTCAATTTTAAATGCTTTTTAATGACCAATATGATTTTACCTTTATCAAGCAACTTACTCAGATTTGTGTATTTAAGTTCTCAACCGTATGTGCTTTCAAAAGAACTATTGTGAATTAGTGATTTTGCATGTCAGATTCAATGGTTATGAGAGGTTAAAATTTGGGAGTTATGTGCTTGATGCCACACAATTATGAATTAGGTAAGTACTAATGTGTTAATTAAAATTATTCTCTTTTGGGGCACCTGAGTGGCTCAGTCAGCAAAGCATCTATCTGACTCTTAAATTTGCCTTCGGTCATGATCTCAGGGTTGTGAGATGGAGCCCTGCGTCAGGCTCCATGCTCAGCAAGGAATCTGCTTGGGATTCTCTCTCTATCCCTCTGCTCTTCTCCACCCAAGAAAGTAAATACATATTTAAAAAAATAAATAAATAAAATTGTTCTCTTTACTGTATGACAATACAGCAACCAGTTATACATAACCATTGTGCTGGCTAATGATGGTAGTTTTTCAGGGGAAGTGCTCTGTTAACAATGTTAGAAACATGGCATGAACTCTTGGTGTTTCCAAAACATTAGAAACTTATTTGGCCTTAATTTTTTACACATGTGAATTGGACAGTCAGTCCTGCTTAATTATCTCATGATCTACTATTTTTAATTATCTCAATACCTCCATGCAAAGGAAGGGACATACATGTTTTTGCAAGTAAAATAGAAGGCAAAAACAAGTTTCTACAGATTATTATAAATTTTGTAATTTATAAGACTTTATGTTGTTATACAATTTATATTATGTATAATATATGTATTATATAATATATATCTGAGTATTATATAATATATATTCATAATTTATATGATAAATTTCACGGATTTAATATCATTTATCCAACAAGGTATTGTCTTGCTACTGCTCATTTGTAAAAAGTTATCACCAAACATCTGTGGATTCGGGATAGTTTTTAAACTTAAATTCTAGGCTTCATTCAGATTTTGTCAGCTTTTCCACCAATGTCCCTTTTCTGTTCCAGGATCTAACCCAAGATACCATGTTGCATTCAAGTTCATGTCTCCTAAGTCTCCTTCAGTTGGTGGCCGTCTCTCAGTCTTGAATTTTTTTCGCTTTCTTTCTCCCTCCTTCCTTCTCTCCTTCCTTCCTTCAGGTCTGATAATTCTGAGAAGTATTGTTTAAGGCAGGTATTTTGTACAACATTCCTCGACTTGAGTTCATCTCACGATTAGACTGCAGTTATGTGATAGAATATTTTGATTTTATTTTTTTATCACAATAAACCATCTATAGAAACAATATCATGGCTCTAGGTCTTTTTCTTTCATCAGAGTTTAATTTAAAACTAATTATAACACTTCAGTGTAAATTGTTTGATCTGGATAGAAACCAAGAATTGAAGATGACATTTGAAAATTCATTCATTTGCTTGATTTTGGATATAAGCTAATAAATGTCCTGAGATCTCTTGTGAATTCAATTTCTCTAATACTAATGGTATTAAAACAAAATACACAAAAATTTTAGAAGTTCATTGTCTTACCCCCTGTAAGGAATATTTTTGTCCATCCATTCTAAACTCGATAAGTTAACATGCAAGAAGCAAGTTCATTTGTATTCAAATATTTCAATATTTGTTGATTTGTTGCTAGTGTAATCGGGGTTCTGTGTTTTATAAAGTAGATGTATAATTTTTGAAATGATCTTATTTTTTCCTATTTTTGTTTGTTCTGATTAAAATTTAATTTTATGACTATCAAATATTACAAAAATCATGCTTGTATTTGACACATGTTTGGATTTGTATCTAACTTTCTAGTAATTCATTTTTATTTTACTTTAAGAAAGTGTCAGATTGGAAAAAAGTGATTGTTTAACAAAAACAATTTGAGAAACACTGGTCTAGATTTGATTTCATCTATTACATTAAAAAAACTTTAATGACAATATTTTTTACTTCTAAGATTCATATCTATTTGTTCTTATTTTCACTTCTGCTTTTTCTTAAAAATTGCAGTTCTACTTTAAAGGAATTTTGAGTTTTATTCTCTCTTTAAATATCTAACACAAATTAATTTTATGATTTTTTCAGACTTTCATAAAATAATTTTGTAAGCTACTTTTTGATTTAAAAAATTAGCATCAGAGATTTTGAAGTACTAGTTTTCAAGTCTTATTTTGAGTAAACAAATTGCAGTGTGTTTGCTTTTTCCATTTTCTTCTATTTCTTATTTTTCTTGCTCTTCCTTGTCCTCTGTTGACATTTCTCTGGCTTTGAGTTTTATGACTGACTGCATCCCTCCAGCCCCCCAGGCTGCTGGTCCAGAATCAGGTCCTGTAAGTGCATCTGTGATCCTCCACTGTCATGGATAATGGGATTGTGATGATCTTGGTATCAAACAAATGGGCAACTGAGTTTATCTCCTGAAACTATGCTTTTTGCATTTTCGGGGGGTCAGTATTTTTCTACAATCCAGAGCAGATCATTTCCAGGAACTCTTGAGGTCCTGGCTTCAGGCAGATTTGGGCTCTGGTTTTCTACCACTTCAAACTCCCACCCACCCAGAGCACCTTCAACTTTTTCTATCCAGGAAAGCCAAATGCCTGGCCCCAACAACCTACTCCTTGATGAGAAGCCAAATTGGTCTCTGCCTTCTGTTCTGCTCATCATTTTAGGTTTTTGTTCTATTCTGGACATTGGAGAAGTTTTGAGTCTGGAATTCCTATTTTATATCCATCATCACTATGACAACAACAAAGAAAATTAGACCAAAGTTTAAATTTATAGATCCATTTTGACAAGGAGTCTTCAAAGTTTCTCACCTCACATGTTTTATTGGGAAAGCACAATTTCAATTTTATCAGGTCAGCATTTAATACATTTTTAAGGTTTCTTCAGTCATACAAACATCATCTCTAGTGGTACCTCTTCAGAATTTCCATTGTTTGGTCTGTGATGATAAATTTAAATAGAAAAAAAAAATTCTTGCTCCAGATATTGAAACTTAAATGAACTCTAAAGCCTGACCTCAAATTCTGTCTCAATTTATCCTTCTCCCGGAACTGGGATAGTGCCATGTGAAAAAACACAGCATCACAGGAATTCATTAAGTGCTCATTCCTCTCAGTCAAATCAGAAAAGTAGCAAAATACATTACTTTTTTACACTGAAGTTTGCTTTCAATTATTAGTAACCTTTTGCTGCTGGCCCATATCACATCATTAATGGTTTTCAATTTTTTCCTCTTTCCATGCCCCTATATGGAGTTTGGGGCTGCATACCCAAACTTAAAGACACTTGAAGTAGGGCTAGCCAACTAGAATTTTCCTTGTGAATGATTTACACTACTCCTAACATGATACTTACCTCTTTAAATATTAACAGGTCTATAAGTGACAGGTTCATTATTTGTGTTTTATGATAGAGGTCATTTTCCATGGCAAAGCATCCTAAACCTATCTTTTATCTATTTTTCTGTTCCTTCAGTGATTCTCCTTTTCACTTAGAGGTCCTGTATCCTCCCCCTTAGCCAACTTCTGATCACCCTCGTCTTCTGCTCATCTTCCCAAGGAGAGGAAGAGAGATAACTTTCTTTCCAGGGGAGACTTTCTTTCTTTTAGGGGTAACAGCCAGTCCATGGAGCAATCAGAAGACACACAACATGCATCAATAAAGTTCTCTGTCTGATATGGACACAGTTCATGGTGCTGCAAAACAATTGTAATAGTAACATCAAAGGTGACTAATCACCAGTCACAATAAGAAATAAAATAAAAATGAGAACATTTGAAACAATGCAAGATGGCTATGTAGTGGAAAGGGAGGTGGATGAGGAATGGGGTAACTTGGTGATGGGCAATGAGGAGGACATGTGATGTGATCAGCACTCTGTGTTATGCATAACTAATGAATCATTGACCGTTATATCAAAAACTAAAGGTGTAAAAAAAAAAAAAAAGAAATATTGCAAGAATTACCAAAGAATTACCAAAATGTGACAAAGAGACACAAAGTGAGCAAATACTGTTAGAAAATGGAGCTTGCTTGATACAAAGTTACCATGAACCTTGAATTTGTAAAATATGCCATATCTGTGAAGCATAATACAAAAAGGAATGTCCGTATGACATTTTTATGCCTTTTTTTTTTTTTTTACAGTCTTATTCTTCCATTAACATCTGTCACAATGACTTGTTTTCATATATCTTCTCTGTAACCTATTTTGTGTAATGTCCAGTTATCTGGCCACTGGGGAGTTTTTTTTGTTTTTTGGGGTTTTTTTTGGTACAGCCTAGAGCATATGAGAGGTCTATGTTCTGAATCTAATTTGCATGTGGATATATTAATCTTATGTGGCAGCAATGGCTTTCATCCTATAACTCTCTTTCTCCTGAGCTATGTGATTAGAAAGAGAATTAAGAAGACTTTATTCCCATCATAACGCCAGGCCTTAAAATGAACAGGATGTGCCAATACCTTGGAGCCATTACTGTAAAATCTTTGCATGCAGAGATTAGTGTGAAAATATGACACATCTGGAATGGGAGAGTGAGTAATTTGTTATTCTGTTACTAAAAAATAGTGTTAAATTCCTTTTTGGTACTGGCTACTTATTTTATATAGCTGAATATGAGATGTGAAATGTAAGAAACAATCACCTTATTTACAGAGTCCATAAGAACCCGTTGTCATCTCTTTCCTTGGAAACTTCATTATCATGATTTTAGCATATCAGTGGAAGTTTATGTAGACAACATTATGACGTCAGTTTTCTGTAGCTCTTCTAGATGAGTAAATGGCTCTCCAGTCGTCAAGGGTTGAATGTGCTTGCTAGAAACAATACAGGCATAAAAATAAGAATTAGAATACCTTCAACACATAATAAATCTGCAGACACTTCGCCTGAATGTTGATTTAGAAAAGAAAACAATTTAAGTAATTCATTAAATCAACATTTACCTACATAGGAGAAGTATGTTTGGTGAAGGACTCTTCTTCATCCAGGGCGATACAAAATAGAAAGTGGATTAGATCATTCAGAATGGGAACTCCCTGGTTGGAGCATTAGCCCTATGCTTTGGGGTTTGGTGTCAAGTTACTTTGTAATTGAGGCTGGAGCTGCCTCTTTAAATGCACGGCTAGTCTTTTTTTTTCAGATAACATATTGCTCATTAGTCTTTATTCAGATACAATCTTGGTGCTCATTTCTTCTTTGGCTGCTGAGCTCTGCATTCCGTGGCACTGATTACGGGATGGGTGACCTTAATCGTCTCCTGCATGTTGTCTAGGCCAGAGTGCCAGCTGGATTGCAGGACTGGCGAAGTTGCCCAGGGATGAGGGTCATGGAAAATTGGAAGCTGGGACTCTCACCAAGGCAGGAGAGAATGTAGACTACAAAGTGGTCTGATCCTGAAAAACATGCTTGCAAGGGACAGCATACACATACTCTGAAGCCTACGTGTGGGGAACCTACCCCCATGCTGCATTATTGGCTATTTTGCCAATAGAGTGAGGATCCTTTGGCTTTAGCAACATTGAAGTTGGATGTTCCAACTTTTGGAAGTGTGAGTTATTTTAGTAGACTGGTGGAGGCAGAATCCAGAATTAAGTGGGTTGAGAAATTGGGGCAATAGGAGAAAACAGAGACAGTAATTGCAAATATTTCTTTGAAGAAGTCATTAAGTCAAACACAAAACTTGGATGCCACAAAAGCTGTTCCTCTCACTCACTGACCAAGGAAAATGAATCACCAAAATCTAGCCGCTCTACCTCTTCTCTTCCAGATCTGTCCTCACTATCTCTACCTCTCTTTATTTTTAAGTGATACTTCTCCCCTGCAGCCCTCTTCCAGTACATTGCTCAACAGTCACCTGCATGACCTTTCCAAAATTGAAAACTCGAAACCCTTTCATGTTTCCCCTTGCCCTCACCGATGGTTGCCCATCTCTCTAGCCTGCCCGCCTGCTACCCCTGGTGCACCCACGATCTAGCACACTACTTGAACTTCCTTTAAGTGTCTTCTTTGCTTGACATGTTCTATTTTCTGAAGGTGCCTTTAATCCTTCCCTCATCCCACTTGACTAGGCAGAGTCTTCCTCATCCATCAAAATCAAGCTCAGATTTCTCCTCCTCCAGAAAGTTTTCATGGCTTGCCCCCACAGACTGTGCATGGTGTGTTCATCAATTTTAGTGTGAACTATTTGCTTGTTTGTCTTTTATGCCTCATCCCTAGAACTGTGTACGGAACCTGAGACTCACTGATATCTATACCCTGATTGATTGATCAGCCATTGATGTGTGCTGAAAGAATAAATGCATGTTTTGGAGACAAAGGGAAAGAGGTGTGGCTAACCTGTCACTCTTCCTGCCCTACCCATTTTATCTATTCATGTATTTGTTTATTTTCTTTTAGTGTTAAAATCAGGTGAATTGAAAAGGGGGAAAATCGGTCTTTATGTTTCAGGTAAATAATTTAATATTTCTAAGGATATTGACAACAAGGCTTCCAAAGTAATTTTTATAACATGAGTTTTAACTTATGTAGAGTTTGTATGTCAATTAAGATGACCCCAAAACAAATATTTGGGATTTCATCCTCTGCTGTCTTTTTTCATAAATGTTGAAGATTTTTCTAGACATATGTAATTTTTAAATCCTATTAAAATAAGGCCTCACAATTAATTCCATGCAGGATTAATTCCATGCAGGAATATATATATATATATATATATATATATATATATATAACTTTAACACATCCACACACACAGGGTTTAATGGTTCCTGTGTAATTAAATAGGTTATGTAGGCAATATGAGGACTTGTGAATCAGTCTCCAGCTGTTACCATGGAAACCCAATTTTTAGAGTTGCTCCTCAGAGTGGTGTGATGCTGATTAAAGAGTTGAAGCACTTCATTTTAAAATTAGTCCAGAATCGGGCAGGAGAAAGCTCCCAGTTGCTGGGCTGGGCGGGTTGAGCCTGGCTCCTTGTGCCAGGCTCCCACAGTCCACCACTCTCCTTTTCAACCTGTATGATATTGGGGGCTGGGAAGAGATTTACCTACCACACGATGGTTCTGGCCATCCTTGCTAACAGGTTCACGAGGATGAACCTAGCAGTTATAAAGTGCAGGGGTATACTGCCCTGCAGCTGAGGGGTCGGGGGTTTCTGCCCAAAAAGGCTTGATATCCTTGCACTGTACATTCTGGCACAAGATTCATAAGCATTAAAAACAACTGCTGGGATGTTAATGGCTGTCAGATCTTTATGGACTTGCAGTGCTTTCGTTAAAGTACTTTACTGAAAAATGATGGTGAGAAAGACGTGATTAGCTTGACAGTGATGCTGGGAGAGGGTTCGTGGCTGCTTCTTTGATGACAATGGCCACTGGGATTAAACACACACACACACACACACACCCCACCAGTGGTTTTTGGTTTAGAAAATGCTAAAGCATAAATCTACTTGCTAACTAATTGCAAATTCATACTCGTTAAAGCAAGGTGTTATTTTTAGTCACTCCTCTAAAACTGAAAATTTAGACTCCTTTGTTAGAATGACAGATGCATTGGAATTCAAAATAGTCTAAAACATGCAGAAAAAAACCCCTTTTGAGTAGCTGATTTTTCCTCCTTACCTCTCTAAACCTCAGTCTCTTTGCTCTCTTTAAATTACAGAGAATATTGTGCAATTTATGAAAATTTTAGTATTTGTTGCTATGAATCAAAGTAGTAATATTTGACAAACCATTGAAAGAGAAGTTAGTTCTTTATAGTTTCAAAGGGCTCTAAAGCTGTGTTTCACAAAGCATCCAAGGGTTTAAGAGTATAATGCCCTTTTCATTGAATATGGTTGAAAAGACCAAGTCAGTTAGGTCTCTCTTCTATACAAGGCTTCTCAACTTGAACAAAGCTGTCTATCAAACAAACAAATAAACAGATACACGTGTGTGTGTGTATTTATAAATAGATAAAAACAAAGAATACATCCATGCTGGGACACTTGCTATCAGTAAATCAGAGTAAGTTGAATTACATTCTGCTGAAAACATACTGAACTCTGAGTTAAATTCATTCATATATTCGTTAACTATGTAAACACTACTATTTCTCTGTAACACGGTAGCAATGCCAAGTTGAAGCACTTTTGTATACATACCCACCTTTATCTTCAAACACACTTTTTGCCTCCCTAACCCACTGATGATGGAAACTGTGATTACTGTGTTGAAATGAAAGATGTTTTGGTTCTAAAGTCTTATAATTACCTGCATTCTATGGCTGATGAATCAATTTTAATGATGATTAAATGAAAGAAGCTTTCCTTTATTTTTGCTTACTCTGCTCAAAAGCATAATGTTTTCCACTTAAAGTAAAATCATTTTTAATGATTTTTAATCTTTGGATAAATAAAAATGAAAAACTCCTTATTTTTGTCCTGCTTTTAGTCTTCATTTTTGCACTAAAAATTTCTTTTGCAAGTCTTTTTCCAGGAGGTAGCTAACCCTTGTGTGTTTCAAATGCATCTATTAATTTATTGTCTTTTCTTCTTTTGTTCTTCCTCTAGGTTTCTTTCCCCATCACATCAACAGTAACAGCACATCATTTCAAATATCAAGGCGGGATCATGCTTTTTAGCAGGTGTCTCTAGCCATTCCTTATGTAGTATTCTCTCAGAGCTGGGGGATTCCCATTACTTTCATAGTAAATCCACATTTATAAATATGTACCACGTGCCTTTCAAGTGGCCCTGTCCACCGGTAGGCAGAACCAGGCTGAATTAACAGCGTATTGTGTGTGGCTTTTTACCAAAATGCTTACTTGAACCAAAGTTGAGCGATTTAAGACATAGTAGTGATAACAGTATTCATTAAGCTGGGTTGCTTAGAAGACTGGGTAAGAAAACATATAAGCCTGGCTATCCAAATATTTGTTTCTATCTTTATTTCTCCTTGCTTTCTTTATTCTTTATTTCTGTACTCAATGTCATCTTATTTTTACCCAAGCTAAAAGCTCAGGATAGGCTTGGCACAGCAGCTCAAACCAGATAGCACCTATATTTTTATGCAACCACCACTGTGGCTGGAAGGTTGGCATCTTGTTTCAGTTGCAAAACAATTCTCTAGTTTGGGGCATTCTTGCCCTTCGAAGAAAGAGGGCAGTGAGAAAAGTAGGATCTAGCTGTATGTGTTCTTTTTTTTTTTTTTTTTTTTTTTTTTTTTACAATTAACATTTATTTTAATAGACACATATTGAATTTTGTATCCGGCAAATAGACACAAAGTTTCTTCCCCCCAAATAACCATGGAATATTTACCAAAGTTGGTTATATATAGGCTAAAGGAAAACTTGATTACATACTCCAAAGTCAAAATTACATAGGTCAGATTATTTAACCAAAAGGCATTAAATGTAGAAACAAACCACAAATAAAAAATGAAAAATGAAACTTAAGTACTAGGACATTCTGAAAGTACTCTTTCAAATAGTTTTGAGCCAAAGAGCAAATTAATTCATGTCAAAGTGGATTTACAAATGAATTAGAATGAATAATGACAATAAAATTCAGATTAAACTTGTATGTATGTGTTCTTTTATATAATATTTTTTTTCTTGTTTTGAAAAAAATCTCAAGTCCACAGAATAGTTGCAAGTATAGTACAAAACCCTTTTTCTTCCCCTGGAGCATTGGAGAGTAAGTTGCTAAGATGAGGCCCCATCATCTCTGAATACCTTAATATGTATTTCCTACAAATAAGGACATTGTTCTGTGTAACCACTGTCTGACCATCCTAATCAGGGAATTAACACAGGAGACACATCACTACCATTTACTTGTCAGATTCCGTTACAGTTTTACCAGTTGTCCCAATAACATCTTTTATAGTCGAGAGATCCAGTCCAGTATCCCAAGCTGTATGCAGTTTTCATGACTTGTTAATTCATTTCAGTGTGGAGCAGTTCCCTGTCTGTCCTTAACTTTTATAACTTTGGCACTTTTGAAGATTATAGGCCTGTTATTTTGTAGAACATTCCTCAATTTGATGTTGTCTGATGCTTCCCCATGAGTAGATTCAGGCTATGCATTTTTGATAGAAATACCTCAGAAATGTTTTCACTTCTATAATTTTGATCTGTACCATTATAGTGATACCAGCGACATAAAGGCGGGTGAATTTGATCAAAGTGGAATCTGACAAGCTTCTCCACTATAAAGTTACTCTTTCTTCCTTTGACTTAGAGTATTGAGATAATGAGTATTTGGGGGAAGGTAATTTGAGACCATGTTTGTAGCCTATTTCTCATCAAATTTTCTTTATTTATGTAAGTATAGATTTCTATTTTATCCAAAGGGCTATAATCCATTATTATCATTTTGCAGTTAATGTGTCAATTGTCCTATACTAGGCCAGTGGGAAACTTTTCAGGTTGGTTCCTGTGACCTTTGGATATGACTTCATCATTCTTTGAAGATGTCTCAACATTTTTTACTTGCAGGGGAAAAAAACAAACGAACAAACAAAAAAACATGTTCTGGAATCATCTTGTATTTTCCTTGCCCCAGTCCTAGAACCTGCTCTTTCTTTCACAAGTCCCAGTGTTTTTAAGTTGGAAGTTGTTTGGAAACTTCAATGTCATCATTCGGTGTGCTTTCTTGTTACTTGGAAATTACTGTTCCTAGCATCTCTTGGGGACTAGAGCTAAGTAACTGTCGCAAACCGACTGTGTCACTCCAAAACTCTACCCCCCAAGGTGATGGTATTAGGAGGTGGGGCTTTTGGAGGTAATTAGGATTAGATGAGGTCATGAGAGCAGAGCCTCCATGAATGGGACTTGTGCCCTTATAAGAGTCACCACAGAGCTTACTTCTCTGTGCTCACCACCATGTGAAGAAACAATGAGAATTGCAACTCAGTCATGAACCAAGAAGTCACCAGAACTCAACCATGCTGACATCCTGGTCTCAGACTTTGGGATTCTAGAACTGTGAGAAATAAATTTCCATGGTTTATAAGCCACTCAAATCTACAGCACTTTGTTACCACATCCTCACTTGACTAAAAATAATACACATATATACATGTGTACCTGTGGACATATGCATTTCTGCACACACATCTACAACTATATTTATACTTATCTATCTATCTATCTATCCATCCATCAACTATTGAAAACCACATGTTCATGCCAGTGCCTCCAATTTCAATCCAAAGTCACAGACTTATTCTAGTTTTCTTCCTTTCCATAATTTCAGCTCCCTTCTCCAACAGTGAGACTTGGCTCCAAACATTCTTGATATATTTACTTCCTGATCAGTCCCCTTGTAGGTAACCAACCTGAGACAATCCCACCCCACACAGAGGCTCTCCTTACCCTGTTTGAGCCCAGATGCTGCATATTGGGCCACTCTCTTACTCTAATAGCCTCCTTAGCCCTGTGGGCTCCTGTGCTAGCCTGCTTCTATTTGAGCTTCCACACTCTTCAAATTCTGTTACCTCATCTGAGTCATCCTTCCTCCTCTTTCCAATGTCTACCTTGCCCTGCCTCACCTAATGCTTGGAGGACTAAATTGTTTAGGAAGTGAATGAAATCAACAGAAAGGAGAGGAAAGGAAGAGAAAGGGAAGGAGAGCAGAAGGGGAGGAAGAGAAGGGAGACCTATAACTCTGTGTGCTTTCTCAGTGCCCTTCGTCCACTCGCAGGAGTTTTTTTCCCCGGGTTTGCACCGATTACATCACAGGTGCCTTTCAGCCTCGCATAGTCTCATGTTCTTACAAAATGGGAAGCCTCTGTTTCTCTGCCACTGTTTTATTTGTTTTTATTTTCTCCACTCACATTCTATTCAAATTCTGATTTGTTTGGGAAAGGAAAACAACCACCACCACCACAACAGCAATAATAATATAACGAGGATCGATGGTTCATAATATTCTTTTCCAAGTGTAGTTCCTCCTCACCCTTATATTTATTCTGATTGATTTGACCAAAGAAGTTAATAGGACAAAGGTGTAGGAAGAGATCAATTGGCTAAAAGTAGATCTTGTAAGATCTTATAAGAAAGCATTTTGACTATTCAGGGTAATTGAGGCTATTTTGTTTAGGCTATTTTGACTCCTTCACTAAGAAGAGTGGAGAAAATACTTCTTTTTTTTTTTTTTTAAAGATTTTATTTATTTATTTGACAGAGAGATCACAAGTAGGCAGAGAGAGAGAGAGGAGGAAGCAGGCTCCCTGCCAAGCAGAGAGCCCGACACGGGGTTCAATCCCAGGACCTTGGGATCATGACCTGAGCCAAAGGCAGAGGCTTAACCCACTGAGCCACCCAGGCGCCCCGAGAAAATACTTCTTTAACTCCCTTATAAGAAATGTCTGAATGGGGCATGTCCACCCCCTGGGCATTAGAAAGTGGGTAGAAACGAGCTGTTGTGACTTTAACATAGTCCTGTTCATCAGTCCTGAATAAAGCTGTCTCTCAGACAGATTATACTGATTTAGAGGAAAGCACTCACTGGTAATTTCAAATCGGGAAAATATAAAAACTTTAGAAAGATGAATGTTTTAAATCTGTTGGTAAAGAGACAACACATAACCTTAGATCTGATGGGGACCAGAATGGATAAACTTTGGCCAGAGGCAACCTGGGTCAGAGAGGCCAGTCAGGTGTCTGGGGATGATGCCAACATTCTGGGAACACCTCTGTCGGCTTGTCTCCTCTGTATAAAGGAGGGTGGGGTAAGAATTGAGGCCCCTTGTCCAAACCCTCAGCTTTTTGTAAAGCTTTTTTCTCAAAACACTTTTTAAGATTTAACTCAAAACATTTCAAGTTCTGTTTTCTATAGGAGGCCATTTCTGTATTATTTTCATGACACACACTGATATTTAAATGCAAGGGAAAAGCACACCTTCACCTTAAACATGTGAGAATGAGGGTAAGGAGGACACTTTCCTTCTGGGAGTGTGCCAAGCTGGGGCAGACCTTAGAGTACCTGCATTTGTTCCTTCCCTAGCTGGAAAGCCTCACAGTAAATGTCACCTCTTCACCGAAACCTCTTTGATTGCCTAAAGTGAAGTCCCTTAATGTTACTCTATCAGAGCACTTCCCACTTCAGGACTTATCACTATGTATTATATTCCTGCTGATGTATTTATTTTTTTATCTATTTCCACCCACATGAATGTAAGTACTAAGTAAACAAAGACCTTGACCGTCATATTTATTGTTGTCTTAACCAGTACCTTGAATGTCTGGCACATCACATGTAATCAATAACTATATTTCTTAAGAATGAATAATAAGGAAGCAATAGTGACTGAATAGCATGAAATCTATTTAGTTGAATTACACCAAACCTAAGAGAAAATAGCAGGGGTATAAAATGAGTTATAATAGCTGTTTAAGTAAGTCTTTGCAAAGTAGTTCAAGAGTGTAATTTACTTTACATTGACCAGTTAAAGGTAATAACAAGCTTCTCTCTAGCTGAATGGGGGTTCAATCAATATAGGTTTTTTTTGACCAATTAAATTAATTTTTAACATTAAGTCTTGTAGACATTTAATATGTTTAATATGTTCTCTCCATAATGCACTGTAGGTCATTCTTTCAACAGTCATGGAACACTAAGTACCTGCTGGGCTCCCCATTCAAGGCACTGGGAATGCAGTGAAGAACTAAGAAGCATTTGCTTCCCTCAAAGAACATAGTCTAGTGTCTAGAGTCCAGAGGAGGATCTATATCATGAAAACAGAGGTAAACCATGTGCTGGGTGCTAAGAAATTGCTAAACAGAGCATGCTGTGAGAGTACATTAGCAAGGCATAAAAGGTTACAAAGACTTCTGTGAGAATGTGAAGTCTAAGATAAATAACTTTGCAGGAGGCTACAGGTTAGTTCTTCAAGGGGATGATTAGTGAAAGGGGCCAGTGATGCAAATACATATAAAAAGAGGGAAAAATTCCAAGATTGTTTACAGATGTTTAAGAACAGCTGCATGTTTGTGTAACAGACCATGAGAGGATACAATAAGCAAACCCTACTCATCCAAATGATTGTGCTGGTGCTCCCCTAGAAATGATTTTGTGCATCACCGCATTTACCAAGGGTTAGTGAACTAGCCTTTCTTTCTGTAGTGGAAAATAAATTCTCAGTGGGTCATATGAAAGACCAAGTTAAGTTCACTTGACAATTTTGTAGTTCCTCAAAAATGTAGGTGACTTAAGAAAAGCACCTAATTTGGGAATCTTTCTCTTTTATTCATTGGATATCATCTGCTTTCTGGCAGGTGCTGGAAGGAATATGGTTGTTGCTGAATCTAGGATGGATAATAAAATGGACGGAATGCATACTGCTGTGGACACTGAAGCCTGTGCGTTTAGAAGCACTTCTGGCCATGGCTCTGGCATTGTTCTGTGGGGTGCTGTCAGCAACAGCAATGATGACGTTTCCCCATGGCCCTATGGGCAGTTGACATCAAGGAGGCAGGCAAAACAGATATGGCAGATGCCATGCCATACCTATAGCATAAAGCCTGGGAACACATGTGAGGCCCCATTAGTGTTTCTTGGAAATACTCAATGACTTCATAGTGGGGTGACTATGTAGTGGAGATGACTGAGGTTCTTATAGGCAAGAGCAGGAATGGATGCACTACTAAGTGTTGAGTATTGAGTATTGACTATCAATGTTAAGGTCACTTCATTCACACCCACAGGTTTGTAAGGCAAGGTGGTCTGTGGATTATTCTTGTAACCAGGTTGTGATGAATCTTGACACTTCAGTGTGCTGTGATGCCACAGGTGAGGATAGTGTTATTGTCAGACGCTCAACCATAGACACCTTTGCTGGATTCTCGTGCATGATGCTGGTGCAGTCATTTTCCCTAGTAGAGTTGCATGCTCATTCTCTGGGTTGCAGTAGACGGACATCTCTCCTCCAGAGTAGCCATGAAAGTAACCTACTAACTCTGCTGCTCCATTCAGGTTTGTGGCTCTTCACGAGATAGTAAAGGTTCACGTGCACAATTTTAGAGCCTTAAAATGAAGCAAGACTGAACAAGAGATGATGCCAAACACACAAATGTTGATGATAGTATCTTCCTTTCTCTTGAGAGCCGGAAGGGAAAGAATGTCTCTAAGCAAGAATTTAAAATTTGAAAGTCAGTTGAGGTGTGCTGGAGAAGTCCCAGAGACTGTATTTCAAATATTACTTTATAAACTTGAAAAAAAAAAAAAAAAGGTGGTCTGATAGAAAACTTCTGAAAAGGTATTGAAAGAGACTATAGGCATGATTTCATTTGATTGCTTAAGTTAAAATTAGCTTACTTAAGAGCTCTATTATCTTTGTAACTTAAGCCTGTCAGTTCACCCTTACTTGTCACTTATCCATCCCATCTTTTGCTGAAAAGTATATTGAAAATAAGCTAATTCATTTTAACAAATGCTTTATGCTTTCAGGAACTTAAAGAAACCCACTTTCATTAAATGAAAATGCTATTATTACTGCACGTATAATCATTCCTCTCATGGGAAAACGGTGTTTCTTCAAAACCCTAATGAGATCTGTGTAGGTGTTTGTGTATTTGCCATAAATCTGTACCCACGCAAAGTTCATTCTGCTGCACAAAAATAAATCATCTCATTCAGGTGGCACTGAGCTTTGACTCAGGAATACTTCTCACTTCTCTTTCCAAAATGAAAGCAACACTTTCGTTTCCACTGCCATATGCGATCTTTCTCAGCTGTTGAACTGCTTATTTTATATATATATATATATATATATATATATATATATATATATATATATGGTCCTTGTCCTTCTGTTATCTCAAAGACATGATAGAAACTGGAGCATGGAAATGTAACTCCAACTTATATAAAGCCACAGAACAGTTAGCTTTAAAGTGCAAAGGGGAGAGGGCTTATTCTGAAGTCAAGATTAATCATCACACAGAGGCCTCTGGCAGACCTTGCTGTCATACAGTATTTGCATTTATATAAGCTGAAATTTCCTTCCAAGAGGTTTATAGTCACTTCAATTTTTAATTGGAGCCTTATCCAGTAAAAAATGCATACACACTATACATATATAATCCCCCCCAATTGAGTATTCTAGGGATACAAACACTTGCTTTCCCAAGATGGTGGAAGGAGAGGGAGGATACGAATGTTTATGACTATTTGTTCCGACCACCTGGATTTTGGGATGTGAGAACTTAAATTCTGGTTTCTGCTTGGCCAGTCACTTGCCTATACCTGTGGAGCAGTCGTTCGACTCTTTGAAAATTTCAAACTCCCATTTAAGAAGTGGTGGAGTTGGATTGGTATTAATTTTGAGTCATATCACTAATTGAGCTATTTTTACATATCTGAAAAGTTGAAACTATAAAGGCTGAGAACCTTGGTAGCAAGTAGATGGAATCATTCGCTTTATACCTGGAGGTCTGAGACTACAAAGAATAAAGCAAAATCCCAACAGAATAACAACACTCTTTTTCAACTCCTTCATGGGCAACCTCCCATCTGAGGGTGATTTGTACTTTGCCACTCTCTGTCTAATCTCAAAGCAACACATTCTTTGATATCTAGGAAATTTAAGAGAAACGCTGTGTGTCTGGATTGTTGGCAACATACTGGGGTACAAATGCTGACATGTAGATATTTGAAAATATTAACTTTTAATTTTATTAGAGAATGCCTAGGGAATATTTTTATTGAAAGCCAAACACGTCTGGTATTTAGAACATATTTTGAAAATTAAGAATATGTGGAAGAAATCCCGAGGCCAGGCTGTCTAGCATAGTGGATATCATATAAATACAGAATAAAATTTCTGAAAATTGTTAAAAAGTCCTTCTTTTGCATTTGACTATGTATGTTATTCTCAACAAATTTTAAGAGATAGGATTTATTTAGAAATCTATGGGATGCCTGGGTGGCTCAGTGGGTTAAGCCACTGTCTTCGGCTTGGGTCATGATCCCAGGGTCCTGGGATCAATCCCCAAATCAGGCTCTCTGCTCAGCGGGGAGCCTGCTTCCTCCTCTCTCTCTGCCTGCCTCTCTGCCTGCTTGTCATCTCTCTCTGTCAAATAAATAAATAAAATCTTTAAAAAAAAAAAGAAATCTACAGAAATATTCTTATGCCCTGCCAAGTGACTCCATGAAAACACACATTAGTTACCGCATCAATAAGCATGTGTAACTAGAGAGTTCCTTTTCTTAGTTTCCTGCTCTTTATTCACATTCCAGAGGAATAAATCAAGGTGAGGCAGTATATGGTATTTCATGCCCTTACAGGTATGAAACATTTTCCATGAAAAAAATTGTCAAGTTCAGCTCTCAATTCAATCATGCAAGTCCTTTTCCTCTAAACAGACTTGTACTTTGACTGCAGCCAAATTTCTTTATTCATCCTTCCCTTTTTCTCACACAGAATATTAAAGACCATGCTCAAGGTTTGAGATTTAATAAAATTAATAATCTCTCCTCAAGGATACTTTTAAGTGAAACTGGCTTATTTTTTTTAAACTCAAGTGCATAGCTGTGAAGAATACAGTTGGTTGTATTTGTACTAAGCGGCCAGCACGGTTTTCACCATCAGTGCAAGTGTCAACATCGTCAAAGTGACAATGTCATTGGATTATCGTGAAAATAGTTTTGACCATCCAGACTCCCTGGAAGTGTCATGGGGGACTCTGGAGATTTGCTGACTACATTTCAATAACTACTAGGTTTCCTTTTTGGTGTCCTTTGGTTGGACTTTGCAACCAGTGGTATATTAATAAGAGATTTTAGAAACTTTCCTTTCTTTCCTATGTTCTGGACCACTTTGAAGAGCACTGAAATCTGTACTTAAAAGGTTAGGAGGAAACACCTATAAAACACCTCTTCCTACTGTCTTTTGGAAAGATGTCATTTTATGACTACTGTCTCTGCTTTTTTCCAGAGCAATCGGTATCTTTATATTTTCTAATTCTTATGGGGTTTCTGCAAGTAATATATATTTTCCTAGAAAACCATTTTATTCAGTTTCTCACCTCTTATAATTTTTTTCATAGTAAAAGTGGACACTTAAGATTCTATTAATTCTTTCATTATTGATATTTCCTTTTTGCCATTTTATAGCAAGTTGGCCTTTCTTTTCCTTTTTACCTTAGTTGGTTGAGACAACTTGATTGCTTCGTTATTCTTTAAATTAAACATTACTTGGTTTTAAAAATAATTCTACCATTTTAATGCTGCCATTTAACTGCTTTCTAAATCTTCTTTCCTTTTTAAAAAAGATTTATTTGAGAGAGAGAGGGTACACTTGTGCATGCATGTGGGCACACATGAGCTCTTGCCAGCAGAGGGTGGAGAAGAGGGAGAGGGAGGAGAGGGAGCGTATCTCAAGCAGACTCCCTGCTGAGGGCAGAGTCCCTGATGCCAGCTAGATCCCATGACCTTGAGATCATGACCTGAGCCAAAATCAAGAGTCAGACGCTTAACTGACTGAGCCACCTAAATTCTTCTTTTTATAAGTTTGTTTGATTGTTCATGCTCTAAACTCCTTATTTAGATGTTTAATGTATTTATTTAAAAGGATTAGATTTTCTTTGTAGCCTTGTTTTAACTAAAACATATATTATTATTTCATTTTTCATTTTCTCTTGGACACTGGAGTTAATCAAGAGAAGACTTTTGTAGGTGGGTGGAGAATGTGATGATAATAAACTTTGTAAGTAGTAGGTTTTATTTTTTAGTTGGTTTTTCATCTTAAAATTCTAGTCTTTTTACACTGCAATTGTGAAAGCTGATATATGTATACACACATATATTTATGATGCATATATTTATATAAATATCACATATATGTAAAATACACATTTATAAACATATATATTTATTTTTTACCAATTATAATTAATTATCTCTGTGAATATTCCATGTGCCCTTAAAAAAATTGTCATTTCTGTTTCCAAGATAAAAAGTATGACGTATGTCAATTAGACCCACCTTAAAAATCTTCATGCTATTTATATCTTCTATTTTCCTACTAATTTTGTGTTCACTTATAGTATCAGTGACTGTCAGAAGTGAATTAAAGTTTTCTAGTATAATATAGTTCAATTTCTCCTTGTGTTTCTACCCTCTATTTTTTCATGTATACTAACACAGTGCTATTTTGTATATATACATTCATACTGTTAGATATTTGTGAGGTTTGAAACTGGAGTCTAACTTCCATCTTGTTTAATGGTTTTTCCCCTGAAATCAGTCTCATCTGTTAAAATCACAATCTCTGATTTCTGTTCACTTTTGTCTAGTATGTCTTTCCAGTTCCTTAGTTTTCAATCTTTCCAGGTAACTGGCTTATCAGCTCCATAGTGGTATAAGAAACATCTGAGTAAAATTGCTTTGCTGTCTACTTGTATGTAAACTGTAGTTGAGATTTTATTTTATTTTATTTTTTACTACTGGTTGTTAATGTCTGTATATTTTTATATGACTAAGAGGCTTGGTTTTAGTTCTATTATTATAGTTTATCATGTCTTCTATTTTCCCAGTTTGTATGTAAGCTGTAGAGGAGTTTTCAAAAATAATTTTGACGTTTATAGCTTTGCCTAATGGTTTTGTTATAATTTTTACTTTTTAGTCATAAAACTATTGGTTTCCTACTGAAACTTTGCTGAACAATGATGAAGTTGGTATATTTTCAATTTCTTCCTCTTCCCCTTCTTTCCCTTTCCCTGAATATTTTCATTAATTCCTATATTTCATACTTATTTCCTATTTTAAACCTACTTCTATTGCTTTCTTAATAATTTTAAATGATCTATTTTGATCCTCTTTTTGGTATAAAAAATTATGGAATTGGTATGTTATTACTTTCTTGACTTCCATCAGCTGTTTCAATTCTACCAAGATTTTATGTTACTTACAGTCTGTTCTGTCATCATAATCACCATTCTGCCTTCATCCTAGAATTAAATCACTCCTTTTAGAATTATCAGTTTTTGAAGTGCATTTTTCAGTACTTTCTTTGAAAGGACGCATGGAATCTGTGATACATGAGCTTTTGCCTATTTATATATGTTTTCCTTTTGACTCCAATCTTACACATTTTTTTTTTTTTTCTGGGCAAAATATTCTTGGGTTTTGTTTTCTTTTCTTGTTGGTTTTGTAACATATTACTTCATTTTCTTCAAAGTTGACTGTTTCATGGAGAAACCAGACACCCCAACCAGTTTGACAGTATTTTCTACAACAGACACATACCATAGTCATTTGTCTGTTCAGCGAAAACATTTTATTATCTGTGATATCGAGTAAATATTCTAAGATATGTCTTGAAAGTGATCATTCTACATTTTGGAGATATGGTATACCCACTCAATCTTTAGATTCAAGTTCTTTTTGTTTGTTTCTGGAATACTTTCTTGAATTATATATTTGAATAATTTTCTTCTGTTCCATTATTTTTTATTTCATTCTAGGACTCTGATTACTGAACTTTTTGCATTACTTGGACTTATATTCCATATATAATAATTTCACCATAATCCACTTAAAAACTTGCTTCATTTCTTGTCATTTACTTTAGTGAAATGCTGGCCTGCATGTCTCTTCCTATGTTGCCAGCAGGACATCTTTCTTCAGAATAGATTCCAGTGTGGGCTTCTTCTCTCTTTTGTTTTTCTCTTCCATTTCTTTAAAGAGTTCAGCCAAATTATATATTTTACTTTCCAATAACCCCACCATACTGCCCTGATCACTCTTAATTTGATCTTTAATTATTATATTACAGAAGTGACTGTTCCAATAAGTTTTAAAAATATCACTTCAAAGCTCTATGTTCAGGTACAGTTTTCTTCAGTACCATACCCATTTTAGCAACTTTAAAAAAAAAAGTTAACATTTATTATTTACCATTTGACTTTTTCTGTGTCTTTTTTTTTTTTTTTTTTAATTTGCTTTTAGTATGCTGCTCTGGCTTTTTTGATTTGTTGTCTTTAAATGAGGTTCATACTTCCTGGACTAGCTAGCTATTTGAGGAAGGGTAAGGACCATCTTATGGACAAATAGAGAGTTTCCTTATAGCAACTGTTCTTAATGCACTATTTCCAGTTTATTCCTCATTAGCCAACTGGGACTAGTGGCTCCAGGCCTACTCATATTGCTGTGTCTGCCTCCTCCATCATCTCTGCTGAAGTAAGAGCTGTCTGTGTGTTTTCCTGCTCAGCTCCGACTCAGCTTTTCCTCATAACCAAACCAGATGTGGTGAGGCTCTCAACAGCAGCAGCCTCCTCACATGTTTTCCATGTGGCCAATTAAATTTTATTGGTTTTGTACTGTAGCAGTTTTAAAACATGGCTGCACATTCTTTGATACTCCTCTCATCAAGACTTTGAGGTTTCACTTAAATCTGGGCAGGTGTGTGACTGTTTTGACTTACAGAGTTTAGAGAAAGTGATGTTGTATGACTCCTGAGGTCTGGTCAAAAGGGCCACGTGTCTTCTGCCGTGTTTGCTGGGACACTTGTTCATGGAACTCTGAGGTGAGATGGAAGAAGTTCAGCTCCTCTGAGGTCACCATAGTGGAGAGGCTGTCTCAAGCACAAAAGTAGACAGTCCCAGCTCATCACAAAGGCACCAGACATGAGAGTGAAACTATTTCAGACATGCCAGACTGTTCACTGGTTCGTTACCATTGAATAACTTCTGTCAAGTTCAAATGAAAAGAAAAATAACTCCGGTGTAGACTGCTCAAGTTGTTGACCAACAAATTCGTGAGGTATAATAAAATGGTTGCTGTTTTAAACTGCTAAGTTTAGCTGGAACAAATATCTTTGTGATGCTTGCCTGGACAAGTGCACTCTTGGTCTGATTTTTATGAGATTTGTAGCTACATGCCTCCTTGAACTATGTCTTCTTATACCACTTTAGACTTTCAGATCTTCTGGGAACCACTTCCTTGGTATTTATATTGAGGTCTTAGCAATCCCATGGATTTTTGGTGATTGTTGAAGAAGGAGAAATCTACATTTTCATTATGAGATTAGAACTAAAAATCTCAGGTAACAAATTATATGGAGGGCAGAACTGTGACAAGCTGTTCTAGATGTGCAAAGCTTCTAACAGAAGTCTCTATACCAGAGCTAATAATGAAAAAGCACAAGTCCAGAGTGGAAAATGACTTTTCTACAGATATGAAACTAGCTGGTATTAAATTTGGTAAATTTTCCAAAGTTTTGATCTTGCTTTTTTTGCTTTGCTCATTATGCTATAAAGACTGTAAATTTTATATATAAAATTCTAGATTCAGTATTTGGAATTCATAAAGATAGTTTGCTTTCTCATGTAAATAGGGAAATTGAAATTTAAAGGATAAAGTTACAGTGCATTAATTTATGACATTCTATATACAAGCTTTCTTTTAGAAAAAATAAAGAAGGTATCCAAGTTTAACAATTTCTGAAATGGCTTAACAGACAGCTATCTATAAATGAAGTTGGGTGTGTGAATAATCATGAACTTCCCCAAACATTCAAGTGGTAATCAGTGAACAAAGAATTCACTTTTACTCATGTGGTAATATGATTTCTTTTGTGTCAATTGATTTTAAATGTCAGTTTGGCACAAATGTCTTCATTTATGTATGAGAAATATCCCATTTATAATCCATGAAAGAAAACTAAAAATAGATTTTGTTTATTTCAGGAAGGTTTATATTTTATTAAATGTTAATATTACTTAATATGTTAATAGTAAATGTTAACAAGCATATAAATATGCCTAATTTGCATTTCTCATTAAAAAAACGTTAAATCAAGGATTGATTTCAGTATAAAATTGTATTAGTATCTAATAGTGGTAGAAATCCTGGGAGTGCTCAGTAATTTTTTGTTGGTTAATGATAACTATAATATATATCACAATTGATTTGGTTGGTGGAGGCATTTATTTATTAGGTTGTAGGTATTGTCCTAGTGGCTTGTATTGCAAAATCAGTAAACAGAGATCCTTGCCTTAGACAAAGTTTCAAGGTACTAGAACATAATAAATTTACAAACTTAATTTGCATTTTTGAATATGGCTTTGTAAGAACATTGTGCCAAATTGCAATTGGCAGAAGGACGTGATGAGTGGGGAGGCTGACAGTGAATTCAACGTTTCCTGCTTAGGGAATGGTGACTTGGGACAACATTTAGCAAAAAAATTTAAGAATGCAGAAAAACTTGGTTTTATGGGAAATGCCCCTTTGGATAGTTTTAAATTCCTGTTTGATACTTGGTAGGCAATTTGTAACATGAATTTCTAGTTTGATAGAGAAGAGATATGAATTGGAGATATGGTTATTCAAACTGTTAGAGGTAAAGAGATGCCACATGTCCTCCAAATAAACTTATAAGAGGACAAAGGACGGAACACAGGGGATACACATAAGCCAAGGGAGAGTTAGCAGACTGTTAAAGAGATCTTAGATTTAAATATCAGATGGTTCTGATGATTTCTGCTGAGTGGTGAAGCCTGAAGTCAAAGTGTAATGAATCAAACTAAGGAATGAGTAGGAGTTAAAGAATTAGAAATGAAAACAAGAATTTTGGCCATGGAAATATAGGAGGTTGGCTACCCAAATATCCATTATTCAAATATCCATTACTAATCTCTGTTTCCCCTAACCGCCTTCTACTCTTACTGGAAAAGACAGTAACAGATTTTCTACTAGGCTTTGCAGAGGATGCTATTGAACAGTAGCTATATTTCCCATTTTGAAGATCAGGAAATTGAGTCTTAGGGAAAGTGAAGTGATAAAGTGGAAAATAAAGGTATACTGGGAGAAGGGTCACCAACAATATGTTCTGGTCTGCTTCTAAAACCTTTTCATTTCCCCTATGTCACAATACCTCAGAGATGTGACAGAAGGACAAGGTGATTGTGAAATGAGGAGACTGGAAGGTAAATATTTTTTGTCTGTTTGTTTTTGTAGGCTGAGAGCAAGGAACTGGGGATTTGTGGAATACTGATGGTGAGAGGGTAGGGATAATTCATAGAGTATAATTAATCCAAACTGCAGTAGGAGATGAACTGCATAGCTCCTTTGAGAGAATAATGTTGCAAAGCATTGCTATTTCCTGACTTGAGGCAGAAAGGAAGAGGGAGGAACAGGTACTAAAGTAAGTAAATCTCAAAGTGATACAGAAAGAAACTGTCCTGTTAACTGTCCTCTTAACTTCCTTTTCTGAAATAAGACCAGGGCTACACACTGACAGTGAGAAGGAGAGTGTGGGTGAGGCAAGGATTAGGGGTTTAAAAAGGGAAGTGAATATTCAGAGGAACAGCAGTCCTGGGGTGTGGGAAGGTCACCTGATCAGGGATCTTCGAAGAACCACAGAAGAGAACCAAGAGTTTTGATGAACCGGGAGTGATTAACTATATCACATATCCATTTTGATATGGCTTGAAATCCTGAGTTTGTCTTTGAGTTATTACTTCTCTCTAGACATAACCAATTTGTTACTGACTCCTGTCGGTTTTCCAACTTATTTTCCAAATACTCCTTTGTCATCATTTTTCAAAGACCTCAGAATAAGAAATCATGTTTGTAGGAATCATTACCAATTACTTCAACATGCTTATTGAAAAATGCTTAAGTATGTTCCCAGATTATATATCAGACAATCTATAATTCATGTATAAAACCCAGAAAGATACTCATTTGTGTAAAATTTCAAAACTATATAGCCAATTCCAATTTGGTATTTAAGAACAAAAATTTGAAGTTAGAATTTGGGCAAATCTATTTGAGGTTCTTTTTTAATACTACAAGCTCTACAGACTAATTTAAAGTAAGTTACTTAACTTTCCTAGTTCATTATTTCCTTAATCAGTAAAATTAATGCACTCATCTCTTTGTTGCAAAGATGAAATGAAAAAATGCACATATTTAACAAAGTGGCTGAAATGTTGTAAGATACATGTCTGGATATTATATATGTGTGTGTGTATATATATATATATAATTAATTTAAACATGACTAGAATGTATACTTCAATATAGAAATAAAACAGAATTACTAATTCAAAAAAGGAAAAGTATAGTATAAAAGGACTTGCAGTAAACATTGACATCATACAAACGTAGAAAGATGTGTAAATGAAGCTTAAATGTCATTACATGATAGAAAGCAAATATTTCTCTGAAATCACAGATGCTCCATTCTTTTAGCTAGAATTATCAGCTATTCTTATACTAGCCTTTTGCTCTTAGTGAATAAATTCCATTTTCTCCTGTACATTACATATTTTCTATCCCCATCATATCTTCTCTGTTGTTTGTTATAGATTTCATGATCCATCTTTTCAGCAATTTTCTTGGGAATTTCTGAAACTTTCTTTCTCCACTGTCTTTCCAATTGTCCCCTTAGCAAAAGCACCAGGCCTATATTAATAAATATAATTGGTTTTAGCTTCCATTGATAGCTCTAGGAATTGTAGCTGTGTGTGACAGGAGAAAATGTGCAAACAAACTGACTGAATCTTCTGTTAACCAGACTTTATTCAGGTCCTAATGCCTATCAGGCAATCTGGTGCTTTTTCTACTTTTTCAGCTTCCTCTCCAGTTCACCACAGAGGCAAATTTAAACTGTCTTCTCCTCAAACTTCCAGTCCTTTGCTTCAGCCCTTTCTTATTCACTCTCAAAAACTTTAAAAGACCTCAGTCCTACAAGCACAACTTCAAAACTTCAAAACTCTCAAAAACTTCAAAGACCTCTGTCCTACAACCACAAAAAAGTGAATTCACCAACAAGAGTAAACTTGGTTTCAGCTTTGTGATATGCTGAGAAGAGATCACGGTCATGCCATGCCTGACTTCTAACTTGTAAACTTATAAATTAGTAAGTGGGTGTTGTTTTAAGTTACTATATTTTAGTGACCTGTGCAGCAGTAAAGAACTAATAAAGCATCTATCTGAGTTTTGAGAGTCAAAGAATCCCAGAAATCATGATTACTCTCTTTATTCTTTTTTATTTTTATTTTTATTTGACAGAGAGAGAGAGAGAGAGAGAGAGAGATCACAAGTAGGCAGAGAGGCAGGCAGAGAGAGAGGATGAAGCAGGCTCCTTCGTGAGCAGAGAGCCGGATGTGGGACTCAATTCCAGGACCCTGAGATCATGACCTGAGCTGAAGGCAGAGGCTTAACCCACTGAGCCACCCAGGCACCCCTATTCTCTTTATTCTTATTTATAAATCCAGTCAATGAGTTTTGCAGATTCTCCGTTATATACTTGAATCCATCCACTTTTATCTACTTCCCTGCCACCATTCTAATCATTATTGTGTCTTGAATGAACCCCTGAAATACGCCCTTAATCTGTTGCTCCCAATTCATGCCTGCCTTAATTTAATCCATTCTCCACAAAGCAACCCTTGATCACATTATGCTCTCCTCAATGCCTTGGTCTCCCTGCAGGTAAAACACTGTTAGCTGCATTCTAAATATTTCCCTGATCTGAGAGGCACCGCATATTATGTCCCCCATTCTACCCAGCTTCACCTTTTACCACTGGCTCATCTCACTCTGCACCACAGCCTTGAATGCTCTATTTCAGCTCCTCTGGTGTGCGGTGTTCTTCTTATCGCCAAGCTCAGAATTACTTTTTCTTCCACATATTATTTTAGTTTCTCCTCCATTCTTCCTTGTTTGGCAAATTCGCAGTCATTTCCTTATCTTAGGGTACATAACACGTTATCAGAGCAACATTCCTAACACCCCAGGATCAGTAAACCCTCTGAATTTAATGTGTACTATTTGTTTCAGTCCCTAGACCACATTATTATCTCCTCAGTACATAGGCAAACAGTAAAGGACATATTTAATAAATATTTCTATGTATTATTTTAAAATAGCAAAATACTTTAAAATAAGTTGATAACAATTGTAACCCATTTCTCAAGGAACCATATACTCTCCCCATGCTTATTGAGAATTTCAGGTTGAGAATTGTATGAGTAATAGTAAGGAATGCTCAGATTTTCTTATCACAACTCCTCAAATCATATGAATGAACTCCAACCACATTATGATTCATCTACATATTTTATAACAAACTGTTTAAAAAATTATTTCATACTTTTCTTTAAGGTAAAAATCTTCTATATTTTCTTCAGAGCCGTTACTTTGTATTTAGCGATGACTTCATGGAGACAAAAATCTGCTGGGGGGTCTACTTTAGCTCCAATTGTGTGCTTCATAATCCACATGGGAAACATTCAAAATGTGAACTCAATTGTTCACCAAAAACAATAGTAAGCAGTGCCAAATTGAAATGGAAACAAACAATACATCTTATGTCAGTAACACATGTGGAAAGAGCAAAGTGAAATTATATACTTATCAAAGTTAATAACAAACTTTATATTTTTGGAAGTAACAAGACCACTAATAATCATAGCATTGAACACAGGGTACAACTGAGAAACAGATGTTTTAAGTGAACATGCCTTATAGCTAAATCCACTAATGATATGTATATTAAAACAACACCCTTGCTCCCCAACGGTTTATTGTTTTTCCAGATTCTGCATAGATCCTGTTTTTATAGCTGTCTTTATGACTTACAGAGTAAGTATGCAAATGCATATTAATAAATATGCTAATGCCCATTATGATAGTTTGATGCTGACTTTTGAGTTACTTAAAATGCACCTTGGTATGCAATTAATACAGCATGTATGGTGATAAATTAGTCATAAATTGTAGCATGTTTTCTATATTCTTTTGTGTATCTCCAACCACATTTTAGTATTAATAGGTCTTACATATTTTTTCAAAAGTTAAGACTGAAACCTTTCCAGTTTTTTAAAAACGATTTCCTTGCATTTATTTTTTTTTTTTCTAACTCACTGTTCTCAAAGGTGTTTGCAGGCTTTTGGGGTCTGTATACTACATATGAATTTTATCATGCATATGGGAAACTCAAATTATTGTATTTAAGAAACAAAAAGAACTTTCAGATGTATTTTTCAGTCATTGTCCTTTGGTCATGCCAGAAAAAATATTTAAAGATTGCTATGAATTAGGAAATTATGCATTTAGCTAGCCCCCTGATAGTCTCTACTCCCCTTGTTCTATTGGAGTAGGAACTCCACATCTGTACTCCTGTAAGCATTAGAATCATGTCAGAATTTCTGTGGAGTGAGAGTCACCAGACTTATCACTGAAAGTTATATTAAAAACCATTGCTTTATTTGGATATCTTCCTTATTATAATGTGTTTTATTTTAAAATGTTGAAGGAAGGTAAATTGAGGAGACATTGCTATTGGAAAAGCCAAATAAGTCAAATGTAATCTTTGCCATATATTCTTAGAAAAGTTATATATTTTAATAAAGCTAAGTCTGATGGTAAAAATATTTGCTTTTACATAAGCAGATGGAAATACTTTCCACATTTCTTAAGAGAAGTTTTGAAAGCAAAGGACAGATTCTTAAACTAACCAAAAGATTATAATGAGATTAATCATCTGCCTAGGGCGGTGAGGTTCATGGAGTGTGTCTCACCAGGGGATAACTGGAATGTAAGCTCACATTTACAGATGGTCTTGTGGTTACATGAATCTCATTTGGGCAGCTTGATCTGGAAGGCGGTGGTAAATCAGATTCGAAACCTGCAAATATGCTTGTCCTGCTTCTGCATGGATTATCAAAGCCCTGGCAAGAGTAGAACAAGCCCTTTTCGTTATCATTTTGTACAGTTTTGCTGTGTGGATCAGTCATGCCAACTTACTCTATTTCTTACTGATTTTTGCCATCTCACGACCAATTTGAGCAGGCTGACAAAATTTTGAGAATATCCTGTGATCTATTACTATCCTGTATTTTGCTAGCAATAATCTTATGTTCTCTGTATTTACTGGAGTTCAAGTGTAGAACGTCGTACTTCAACCCAAATTATAATATTCACAATTAAAATTAAAAGTGCTTTCTTCAGTAACATATTATTTTAACTATGTACATATATTTAAATTTCTATTTAAAATGCTTAAAAGTATAAAGAAATTCATTGCTAAAATTCCAAACTAGGATTTTACAGATGATTTTTCTATTATTTTCCTAGTGTGATTTTCTAGGTTTTATACACTTGATTCTGACTATATGTTACAAAACCAAGAAATGTAAAGGAATGAGATAGGTCATTATTCTCAACAATTAGTGCAGGGAGAGCACTGACCTTGAATATTTCCAGGTGAGTACTGACAGATATCAGCTCCTTAAGAATAAACTGGAAAAATGGCTAAACATTTCTCAAATTAACAGGTATAATAGCTTTGATACTCTATTAATTCCTTCTTCAACCAATCGTGGGGTTAGACTGTTATTACCTATTTTTTACAAGTTTATTGGTCACTGTACAATTTATTACAAAGCAGATTTACTCTATTCTTTTTTGCCTCTGTTGTATGCCCATGAGAAAAACAGCTACAGGACCCATTTAGTCACTGAAGAAAAAAATTATTTACTTGTTGATGAATTATAAGAAAAGAGCAGCCTTACATTTAATTGATCTAGGTAAATAAAATATTTTCTCTTTGAAGATTAACTTTTAGTCAAATTGAAATAAACAGTTGCAATATATCTTCAAGTATACCATTTTAGTTACAAGATGATCCTAGCACAGTAACAGCATTTTCTTTCAAATGACATATGCAGCTTCATAGTGCAAAACTTTTAATAGATTTTTTTTTATAAGTCAGGTTTGTGGAGGTATAATTTACACAGAGTAAAATTCACTCCTTTCAGATTCATAATCCCATTCATTTTGACAAATGTGGAGTCATATGCCCAACATCACATCAAAGGTATAGATCATTTCCATCACTCTAAAGAGTTCCCACCTCCCCTGTTGTAGCCATTCCCCTTCCCCTATGCCTACTGGCAACCCCTGTTGTCTTTCCGGGATTTGGCCTTTGAGAATGTTATACAAAGTGGAACTACATATCCATAGCATTTTGAATCTGGCTGCATTCACTCAGCACAATGCATAAAGATTCATCCATGTTATTGCATGTTTCCATACCTTACCCCTTTTTCTTGCTGAGTTGTATTACATTGTAAGGATGTATCACAAATTCTTTATCCATATACTAGTTGATGGACATATATATTGCTCCCAGCTTTAGACAGTTCTAAATAAAATGATTTTATAAATATTCAGATTCAAGATTTTATGTGAATATGTTTCCATTTCTTTGGGCTAAAAATACCTAGGACAGGAATTGTTGGGTTGTATGGCAGTGGATACTTAACTTTATGAAAATCGTCCGAACTGTTTTAAAAAATACCAACCCTCATTTCCACTAGCAGTGTTAAGAATGATCTCTCCCTTTTCACCACTATTAATATTGTTATTTTTATTTTTGTTATTTTTATTTTATTGTTATTTTTAAAATGTTAGCCATTCCAAAAGATATGTAGTAGTATCTAGTTGTGATTTTATTTTTCATTTCCAAGAATAACTAGTGATGTCAAACATCTTTCTACGTGTGTAATTGTCATCTGTGTATCTTTGGTGAGGGGTCTGACCAAACCTTTTGGCCAAATTTTTTTTTTTAAAGAAGAGTTATTTATCATTATTGAGTTTTGAGAGCTTTTTATTTAATCTGAATTCTAGTCCTCTCTTTGATATGTTTTTTTCAAATGTTTTCTTTTAGTTTGTAACTTGCCTTGTCATTTTCCAAACAACATTTTTGAAAGAATGGAAGTTTTAAGTTTTAATAAAAATGATTTTAAAATATCTTTCTTTTTTCTTTGCCTTATATCTAAGAAACCACGGTATACTCTAAAGCCACAAAGATTTTCTCTTATGATTTTCCTCTAGAAGGTTTCTAGTTTTCGGTCTATATTTAGAGTTTAATGTGTAGTTTAACATATATGTTAAAATTCGTTTTTTTTTCCAGGAAAAATATGGACACACCCACACCCCCCGACATATATATGTATAAATATATATATTTATATATTAAATATATATATTTATATATAAAATATATTTATATATATATATTTTTCCCCCCAGAACAATTTGTTGAACTGAGAATCCTTATTTGAATAGCCTGGAAACTTTTGTCAAAAATTAGTTGTCCACATGTGTGGGTCTATTTCTAGACTATCTATGCTCTTCAATTCATCTGTGTGTCTGCTCTTTCACCAATAGCATCCTTTCTTCATCTCTGTAGCTTCAGAGCAAACCTTGAAATCAGCTACAGTGAGTTCTCTAACTCTTCTTTTCCCCCAAATTGTTTTAACTATACAAATGCTTTTGCTTTTTTATATGAATTTTAGATTAGCTTGTCATTTTCAATGCAAATCTTACAGAATTTCTATTGTAATTGTATTAAATATAAAAAGTCATTTTGTAAGACTTGACAATATTGAACCTTCTACTCATGAACAGGGTACATCTCTTCCTTTAGCTGTTTTTGATCTCTCTTAATCTATAGTATATGGGCTTTTAATAATTTTTTTTTAGGAACTTGATGGTTTTGGTGCTACCATGGCTATGTTTTTTTCTAAATTTCCAAATATTCATTGCTATTATCTTAAAATACGATTGATTTTCCTATATTAGCATTAAGCCATGATGAACTGACTTTTCATTTCTCATTACTTTTTTGAGGATTTTTCCAAGATTTTCTATGTAGGCAATTATGTCATCTGATAATAGAGAAACTTTTATTTCTCTTTTTCTTATCTGTGTGCCTTCTATTTCTTTCCCTTTCCTTCTCATACTGGCTAGTACCTCTGGTATGATGATGAATAAAAGAAGTAAGAAAAAACATCCCAGCTTTGTCATTCTTCCACTTTTAAGCATAAGGTTAGCTGTAGATTTTGCACAGATGACAAATTTAGTTAAGTTGAGGAAGTACTATTTAATTTCTAGTTTGCTTGACTTTTCGCCCTTTTATAATGATTTAATATTGATTTTTGTCAAATATTTTTTCTTCATCTATTGAGATGATATGGTCTTCTGTGTAAGTCTGTTGATACAGTGAGGCATATTCATTGATTTTTGAATTTTGCACCAAATTTATATTCTTAGAATAAATTCCACTTAGTTATTAGATATTATATTTTTTAAACATGTCTGGATTCAATTTGCTAATATTTTATTGAAAATTTATATCTGTTCTAGAGAGACACAATTCTCTTATTTTTCTATTTTCACTTTTATTATGTTCTGCTATTCTTTTTATTGTTTATTTGTTATTTTTGTCTTTCTTCTGTCTTTATATTTAATTTGCTCTTCTCTTTTTAGTTTCTGGTATACAATACATGTGACTTGAAGCTCAAACACGTGAGATGCTTTGGCTGATGGGATATTAGAAAATATGATGCAAGCAAAACCTGGAAAAAAAGTTTGCATGTTTTCACTTTTCTTTTCCCTCCGTGATCACCATAAAAGAATGCCAGCTTGCTGGAACATGAGACACATGAACAGAGCTCAGGTCTTCCAGTTAAGACCAGTGGTAACTCAGTCTGCATCAGACTAAACACTCATGAGCAAATCCATACAAGATCAGTAAAACTACCCAGTAGATCCCTAAACAATAATGAATAGATGTTATTTTAAGCCACTAAGTTTTTAGGTGGTTTGCTTATCTATGCTTACATCTCTGAAATCCCCATTAGAAGATGTCTGGAGTTCTATATTGCAAATATCCCCAGGATAGCCAGCTGGAGGGCAATATTTTCAAAGTAAAATTAGGTAGAAAGTAAAACTCAGTTGCAGAGTCAAGGTCCTCCTATCCCAGCTGACTTACAGTTGACCTCAGATGCAGGAGAAAACCCAGCCTAGACTAGAAAAATTTCCCAGCTAACTGCAGCCTCAAATTCTGACCTGAGACTTATGGGCTAAACAAATTGCTGTTGTCTTAAGCTCATGAAATTTTGGGTGTTTTGTTACACAGCATTATTGCAGCAATAGGAACTGATTTATAAGTGAAGAGTCATTTGTCCTATATTTAGAGAATAAAGAGATCTATAGAAAAGAAAATGGGTATGAAATTTTCTCAACTTTTTACATGATTTCTCTAGAGAAGTGAAGAAAAAAAAGGAAAGAGCAGAAATAGTTAACTTGATCTAATCATATCTTTCTCATTACTATTCCTCCAAAATAAGAGAACCTACATTGCAGATTTTAATGACACAAGGGTTAGAAAATGTAGTGTTCACATTTTATTAAACTTGTAACATCTCTAATCATTATTTCTTGTATTTGTAGTTTCAGTGTTTGCAGTATTTTATTAATGATAACTAAATTTTTATGCCTTTTTAGATATGATTTTTATTCTCCTAGAGAAGCACATACTTTACATGGAAATACATTTGCAGTTTGATAATGAGGACTACTGGAAAAACAGCCCAGGCATGCAGTAATTTACCTGTAGGCAATTATTCTGCATAGTTTAACAGAAATTGAGAAATTCTTACAATACAAAATGAATTCCATCTCCCAAAACTTGCATAGGAAGCATAAGGTTGAGATTTTCCTCTGATTAGATCCTTGCACAAAAGCTTTCTCCAGAAAATCTTAAATGTTATAATACAAAAAGATGGTTAGAATGGAGACATTCAGTTACAGAGTGTAAGTATTGCATTTTATTTTTATATAATGATATTATTCGTAATTGTAAGAACTTTTAACTTATTGGCACAAGAGAAAAACCTTTGGGGAAATGAAAATTTACTCTAAAAATTTTGTTAAAAACTGCTCAAGTTTCACATTGGTGGTCTTTTTCTATCTATCGCACATGCCAAAAATAAAGATCAGTTCCTCGAAAGGTTTCAGTAACGAGCATTTGTTGTGAGTCATGTTTTGACAGATCCAATTAATTCTATAAATTTGTGTTAGCCTGAACAAATAAACTGGCCTTCCTAAACCTTGTCCCTTATGTAAAATCATTTCTATTTTATAGATGCAAATTTTCCTGTAAAACCCTAATTTTCTCTTCCTCTGAAGAGCAATTCTGATTTATGTGGGTCATTATACTCAGGAAAATCTTCGCAAGCTTACTGGTAAGCAGAGCAGAAACATCAAAGGTGGTGTGCTCAGTGCTGGTGATATTAAAGGGACAGAGTCATACTGTAAAGAGAATGGACTTCAAAGGGAAGTGTAATGAAAATTAAGTTGTAAGATCTGATTTGAATCACAGTTCAGATACTTCAGATACTTACTCGCTGTGTGATGTTAAGAGTTTGGTTTACCTTCTGTCAAACTTCAACTTTCTTGTATGACTATGGGTATAATGGAAATACCCATATCAAAGGATTAATTTCAAGGTTTATTGAGGTAGTATTGAAGCTCTCCTCCCAGATTAAGAATGAATGGCTGGAGTAGAGGCAAGATGTTGCCATTTCAGGAGCCTGGGAGGGCAAGGGAGTGGCATTGACTGTGGAGCATGGAATAACCAAAGGTATCAAATGTAGTAGAAACAGAAAACTGTGAGATAGTCAATAACGTTAATAGCATTGGAAATAATAACATCGTGTGCCCACGCACCAACACCTATTGAGTTAAATGCACGCTCTCATTTAATCCTCACAAAAATCTCATGAGGGGAGTAGAAGTGTTTGAAGGAGAAAACTGAGCAAGAAAGATGAACTTCTCTTACAGTTATCAAGCAGTAGATAGGAAACTTATCCAAAGTGCATTGACCTCAGAATCTGCATTTAACAACTAAGATATCTTGCCTTTTCACACATCCAAAGAGGTGCAGAGAGGAAAATCCTGAGCCTTGAGGAGTGTCTTGGATTGCAATGACCCTAAGGGATCAGGTAGGTTCTGGATTTTGAGTGGTAGGAGAAAGAGCCCATTCATGTATTCATTCAGTTACTCATTTAGCACACGAATGAGTTTCCTTTTAGAGGCTAGGTGTCAGCTAGGAGAAAACACAAAGCCAAGTAAAAAGGTCTATGGCTTTCTGGCACAAATAAGTGCAGGAGACAGGCAGTAAGCAGAGAGCATCATTGTAGAAAGTAGGGAGTATCAACTAAAGTAAAGAAGGGCAGGGAGAAAGAGAATGGCTGCTTCAGAGGGTGGTCAGGGAAGGCTTCTTTCTCTGAGGAGACTGACATTTAATCTGAACTCTGAATTATGAGACGGACCCATTTATTGAAAGAACCGGAAAAGCTCAAGAGCAAAAGTCTGAAGCTGAGAACCCACACACATCAGCAGTGGAAGGCAGGGCTGAGAGGGGGTTCAGCCTGGGCAGGGAAAGATTCCCTGAGGCACCCTCTGACAGAGCCAGAGAGCCACACCTTTTTCTTTTCTTTTTTTAATATTTTATTTATTTATTTGACAGTGAGAGATCACAAGTAGGCAGAGAGGCAGGCAGAGAGAGAGAGAGAGAGAGAAGCAGGCTCCCTGCTGAGCAGAGAGCCTGATGTGGGGCTTGATCCCAGGACCTGAGATCATGACCTGAGCCGAAAGCAGCGGCTTAACCCACTGAGCCACCCAGGCACTCCCACACCTTTTTCTTTAATAGTCCTGAGTGGAAGATTCCAGTGTGTACAGGAGGGAGACATTTGAAAGGTTGTGGAATTACCCCTTCTTACATGTGTCTAACTCAAAGTACGCCATCAATAAATCACCTGTTTGCTTTTCATGGCTTATTTATTTCTATTTTTTGGACAAACTTTAGTCAACAAATCTTGAAACTTGTTTTACCCAAAGCACAATGAAGTGGACATTCAGCGTAGACGCCTGATACTGGGTAAATACTGCTATTTATTTTGGTCTCAGTTTCCTCATCCTTCACTACCAGATTTCCAATTTTCATGTTTCTAAGACCTGGATAGAGAACAGAAGTAACCTCTCAACAATTCACTTATTTTTTCATTACAAAAAGAGAAAGAAAGAAGGAAAGGAAGAAAGAAAGAAAAGAAATTTAATGCCAGCAGTTCTCAAGACAGCATAAGGAGTAGGTAATATCAGAAAGCACAAATGGATACACAAAGAGTATATGTATTCTATTAATTGTGGACCCTCCCCCAGCCCCTGCCGACACACAAACTAGGTTTTGATTTGTCAAATACTCCTGTTAAGACATCTTTTTATTACAGAAAGCAAAAGGCACAGATCTTTATCTAGGAGGCTGTGATATATCAGCCAGTTTGCTTTTTTCTTAATGTGAAGCAGGTTTATTGGCCATCCCCTCTGTATTGTTCCACTTACCTGCTATCCAGTTGTGGGCCGGCCATTAACAGGTCCTTGATGAGGAACCCTGCCTTGATGTCGAGACATCAAATTGAACAATTTCTATCACAGGGAATTAAACCTCAAAAACCTGCCACCTTCACTAAATAGAGGATTCAACAGAGCTTTAAAAGTGAGTTCCCATTGATTAGTTAAAGGATTTACTTTGAGCATACTTAAAAGTCACCTTTGACAGAAGTGTCAGAATGTTCTGTTGAACAGCAGGTACACGCATCAGATAGTAAGCCGAAGCTGTTTTTTTTTTTTTTTTTTTTTTTTTTTTTTTTTTTTTTTTTTTAAAGAAGAGAGCTGTAGTTTGTTAGGGACTGAAGAAAAACACATTTCCCATCTGCAATGTAGCACCCTGCCTCCAGGAGTGTCTCCTTTGGAGTGAATCATTTCTGAAAAGCTAACAGTTGTTTGAATTGATTTAGCTCAGTAGGAAACCTGTTGGTATTCTATGCAGTGGCTTAGCACTGAGGTGTTTTGTGAAGCCTGCTCCCTTAGCAAATCTTCTAGTGAAAGTGTCTTCCAGTTTTTTGGGTTATTTTGTTGTTGTTTTATTTTGTTTGTTTGTTTGTTTGTTTTAAGTAGCTGGAGAGTACCATCCATTTACTTTCAGTTTAAGCAGTGTTCATTTGAAGACCACAATGGTCTTGAATTTTATTTTGGTTACATTATCTGTTTATATCACAATCAACTGTATTTTCTCAATCAGCACATCAGGTTGGAAGCTTCCGGGAGAATCAAAGCCAACTTTGAATTTGAATAAATTTTATTTTTGAACAAATCTTTTTAAGAAAACTTCTTCCCAAGAACTAACAAATTGACTTCCTGCGAACTCATCTAATCTGGGCTCTGTTCTGCACAAGCATAGAACTTGGAAACTTAAATAAAAAATTAGGGCAGACTCCTTTATGATAGCACCATCTGAAGCTCCCTGGAGACCTCACCCCTTCCCAACTGGAGGAGTATCACTTTTACCCATTTTCCCAATCAGGTGCTGCCAAAATAATTTAAAAACCACAGTCCTGGAAAAACACAGTAGACTGATGACCCTAAATTCAGGAGTCACACAAGGCCTGAATTTAGGAGTCACACAAGGCCTGCCTTTCTTTGATATTGGCCACATTTCCACCTAGGTCTTCCTGGGAGCAATCTGAGTGACCCCACCTACTGCTTATTTTGGCGACCTCTTTGAATTTTTGTGAAATTAAAATACCTGGAAGTTTGTTTCTTGATGACTTAGTTTCACTCTGAAGTTTTCCTTAATGAAAACTCTTAAGACCGGTTAACTTTGTTCTTAATATTCGAGAACTTCAGTGCTTTTGTCACCTAAATTCCATAAATAGGCAAACACTTTTAGTTTCTATGATATGTTATACATATAGCGCACATTAAACAGATCTGCTTTTGCCCTATTGGTGCATTTGTTCTTGTTTTTTTTTCGGACAGTCTGTTTCTCTAAAATTAAATCTACTTATTTCTAAAATACTAGTAGAATTAGAAGGCACCCAGATATTATATTCTCAATGTCATTCTCCATCATTTTATTTCCCAGTGTATCCTTTGTAGTGTCATCCTCCTCTACCCAGGTCCCCTTCTCTTCCTATTTTGCCAGCCAGCTTCACTGTTCTCAGGTCTGCTGTCTGTCCACTCACCAGGTTCTCCGGAACAGATCCAGTTTCTGTACCCCCAGATCTGCTTGTGCTGCAGGTGGATTTTTGGAACCAAACATTGTTGCTGTTGTGGCAATTGCAAAGGGTTGAGAAGCTCTGCACAGAATGTCAAATGGCAAAGGCACACCTGCAGGCCTGCTCACTGGCCATAGTGACCTGCAGGGCCTTTGGCTTCTCTACCACGTTCCTTGAGAATACAGATGTCATTGATCATCAGAAGTGCAGAGGAGTAACATACTACCATGGTATGAGAACTTTGATCCATGGAAGCCATGGAACATAGAGAGCCAGCAAATAAATATTGTCCTCTGGTTTGTTTGTCCTGAGTACTATTGGTAGAGAGCTCTCTGGAGACATCTGGAGTCATCAACTATCCAGCTTTGTAATACCCATTTAATATTTACTCTTCCCTTCCCTCTTTAACCTCCCTTTCCCCGTTGCTCATACTTCTCTAGGATTTTATTCTCCAGTAAAGTGTGAGGACATACACTTTTGCTTCAGAATTATTTTCTAGGCAACTTAGCCCAAGATACTGCCAAATTTGTATTTCTGTTTCACTTCTAGGTATTCCAGAGCCATATAGCCAGCACCCAACCCTCTGCTTGATTTCTCCACTTGGACTTCTAGTTGCAACTCAAACCAGCAGATCCCAAACACTTCTATCCTCCATATACCCATAAATACTTCTTTATTCAGTGTCATTATCTTAATCAATTACATCTTCAAATGCCTAATCGCTCAAGCCTGCAGACTGGGAGTCATTAATGTTTTGTCCTTCCATTAATAATACTTACATATGATCGGTTCTTAATTGCTATTCATTGTATTTGTTAAATTTCTTTTCTCATCTGCCCATATATTTTTATCTCCACTGGAGCCACAGTAGTTCATGTACCACAAGCTTTTACTTAGACTATCATAATAGGTTCTCAACTAGTCTCCCTGAATCCATGCTTGTGTCCTTCAATTCATTCCTTAAATGTTAACACAAATACTTTTATAAATGTGAATCTCCTATTGTCAAGCCTTCATTAGTTTCCCCTTGCCCTAGAATGCAATGAATCTTTATTATGGTGTGCCCGGCCCTCCATGTATACCTCCATGTATACCTCTACATAGAACCTCAGTTTCATCTTACACTCCTGTTCTTCTTGCTATGTTTCCAATCACACCAAACTTCTTTCCTTTTCTCATTCAAATATACTCTTTCCCACCTCAGCACCTTCACACATGCAGGAATGGTTATTCCTTATCACAGTAACCTGGAAAATTCTTTCAGTTCTTTCAAGCGTAGATTTTATGCTAATTTCTTTGAGAAGACTTTGATGAGCTTCCAATTTATATTAGGGGTTAATTTCCATATATCCCAAACTTGTCCTTTGTAGCACTTAGCATGCTTTTGATTATTTGCCAAATTTTTATATTCCCAGCTAGACTGTAAAGTCCATGTGGTCAGAAGCTATGTTTTGTTACTGTTATACCTAGGTTAGCTAGATATGACTGTCCCCCATCCTGTTCTCTCTGGCCATGTTGCCACTGTTGGTGGGGTCAAACAACAGTGGCAAATTGAAGACCCAAGCCAAGCAGTTAAAATTTCCAGAAATTTAAGTGTACTTATAAAAGCTACCAAAAGAATAATACCTGCCATTATTAAAGGCAGTTTTGAGTTTATTTTGTTTTTCTTTGCTTTATTTTTCTATTTTTTTTTTCTATTTGTTTTTAATGGGCAGAAATGACGCTATGGATAGAAGAGTTCATCTGAAGGTCAGAAGAATCAGAGCAGAAGATGGAACCAAGATAATCTCCAGCTTGCAAGTTCAATGCACTCTTTTAAAATTCTAACTCAAAGCATTCCCAACTGATTTTAGTGTCTCAGTCAGCAGGCTTCTTGCAAATTCTCCCTTACTTCCACTCCAGTTCCTCCCTCTCTCTTGTTTCATGAATGTTAAAGCTACAGTTTCTTTTTCTTTATCATTCTTATGTCTCTCTGTATCTTTCTTAGCAAGATAACCTTTTCTGGTTTTATTGTTTCACGTAATCTTTATTGTTTCAAGCCATTTTTTTTAAGGATTTTTTTTCTTCAATAAAGTATATTGAGACTTGCTTTTGCTTCAGGCTTATATTCCAGGGGCTTCACACTAAGACACTCCCAAACTGGTAATTCTGAGTTCCAAACTATATATTCGATATCTAATAGTCTACTTGGTTCCTCCACTTAGACCTCCTTTTGCAACTTAAAAAAGCAGTTCCAAAATACTGATTCTATCTTGAACCATAGAACAAAAACTATAGAATATTAATAAAAATACCTGACTCTCAACAATACCTCATAAATAGTACATTTCCCATTAATTTTATTTAAATGAATGATTTCTTTCAATTCTGTATTACCAGTACTCATGACGATTTAGCATGTTGCCCAACAGTAAATGAGCATTTGAGAATGGGTATATATATATATATATATATATATATATATATATATTTTTTTTTTTTTTCAGTGAAGATGAGGCAATAGAATCCCAACTATGAGAATGAAATGTATCCCCCTTCCTCCCTTCAAGTCAGTCATCTATCACTAACTGGAGAATTTTGGGGTTTTATGAAGCTAAATCAAGTTTAGAAATTAAGATGATTAATCTCACCTATAGAATAAAATGTATGTGTGTGTGTGTATTTGACTTTTGGGTAATGTAGAAGAGAACTATTGCTGAGATATAGCTTCCCCATTGTTGACCTGGTTTGATAGAGAGAATGTGACTGATTCAATATAGCTTCACTTCTTTCCTTACAGCTTCAGTTGTGCAACCTATTCAGTCATAACTTTCAGAGATAACTTTCAGAGATTAAACGAATATTTTTTAATCACTAGTGTATGGTTAATATAAGTCCACACAAGAATCCCAGTGATATATGGTTGAGCAATCTGGTAAATGGTTAAAATGTAAGAAGGATGGAGGAAATTGAAAGGGAACAGATCTTGGTAGAGTATAGGGAAGCATTAATTCTATTTGGTAATTTTAAGATTGTGGAGTCAATTTTATGGAGAAATATTATATAAGCAGTTTTGTAGTAGAGTCAGATATTCATGGGAAAGATGAGAGCCAGAAGTATAAATTAGGAAATTACTGGCCTATAAAATTGGCTTTTGAAGTCATAGTATTCATTTTCCACTTAGAGCATAAATATGTTAAATCAGAGTCTAAGAACTGAACATCCCAAAACTTAAACATCAGGGAGAAGTGGCAGATCCAGGAAGAGATGTCAGGAAAGAGTGGCCAGTGAGATGGAAGGAAAGCCGACCAAATAAAATCTGTCCTGACAATGAAGTGAAAGAGAATCTCAAGGAGGAGAGAGTGATCCACCAGTGGATGGATCAAGTGAGGAGAGGATCAAGTAAGCAAGGAGTAAGGATTGTCCTGTGGATTTTTCAAGTGGAGGTCATCAGTGACTTTGGAAAGAGAAGTTTCAGTGGACTGACGAAGGTGTAAGCATGACTGGAGAATGCTCAAGGGACAAGGCGAGGGAAGAATTGAAGACAAGAGCAAATTCACGTTTAGTCTAAAGGGATTCTGAGAAACAGGTGGCAGCTGGAGTGGAAAATATGCCCAAGAGAGTTTACTTCGTAGTTTCAAAAGCTGAGATAGAGTTTAAACATTATGAAGTGCACAGATCTTAAAATTGCGGTTTACTCGATTTTTGTAAATATGCATTCCCGTGGGACACAGGCTCCCAACACAGAGATAGAACAGTGCTATCATCCCAGAATGCCCCCTGTGCCCATCCCGGTTAGGCACATCTACCATTCCTCTCACCCTTATCAAACCCCATGACACAACCACCATTCTGATGTTTGTCACAATGGAATATGTTTGCCTCGACCAGAGTTAATGTCAATGGAATCACATGGTGTGTCCTATTTTAGGTCTTGCTTATTTCATTCAGCATAATGTTCTTGAGATTCATTCATGTGGCTGTATGTGCCAGTAAATCCTTCTTTTAAATTATTGAGTGGAATTCTGCTTAATGAATATGATATGCATTGCTTACTCACTCTCCTATTCCTAAATACTTCCATTGAAATGGGATGTTCTATGATCATAGTAAGCCCATTTAATCACTCTAATAGCTTTCATTGGTAAATAGTTCAATCTTGTATGGAAATAAGACCATTTCTCCACAGCTTCTAATCACTCATCCTCCTTGCAAGACCCAAATAGAAAAACTGTAATTTTCCTTAGGTTTCCTCATCCAGTATAAGCTACCTCAGTTCTTTCAAGTGTTTATCATATAGCACATGCCTCCTTAAATAACTGGTCTTGCTCCTGAGAATGTTGGAATAATAATGCTAAGACAAGTAAACAAATAACTGAATGATACAGGTATGGTTTGGTCAATATAAAGACTAGAACTATCACCACTTATTGTGCCTGGTATATTTTCAGTGTAACCTATGATCACATCAGATTTCTCTCAGCTGCATAGTTACTTTTAAATTTTTGAAATTATTTTCAGTTATTATATTTGAATTGTCATGTCTCCCAAATTCTAATTTTTAAATCAGTTTCCTTGAGTAATTAGTGAATCTTTAGATTTATATTATTAAACCTTATTTAAAGAGGTCTATTATAATGTTCCAATGGGTTGAATTGTTTTCAGGATTCTAATTGTTTCACACAATATAGTTCTTGCACCATTCAGTGTCATACCATCTTCATACATAATCAGGACACACAAACTTACTTATCAAAATCATCAGTAAAAGTACTACATACTCTGGGTGCTACAAAGTTAGACCTTTGATTCACCTAAATAATTTTCTGAAGATTTGGTTCAATTCATATATTTTTAAAAGATTTTATTTTTTTATTTGAGAGAGAGAATGAGAGGGAGCATGAGGGGGGAAGGTCAGAGAGAGAAGCAGACTCCCCACCGAGCAGGGACCCTGATGCAGACTCAATCCCAGGACTCCAGCATCATGACCTGAGCTGAAGACAGTTGCGGAACCAACTAAGCCACCCAGGCACCCTGCATCAATCCATATTAAGCATCCTTTGTTTATAGTATTTAAACAATTTCAGATTCACAAATTTATACCATTAGGTCACTTACACACGTCCCTTTTAATGACTATAATGAAAGATGATGCCTTTTTGATTTTCAGGTTCATGAGTTCTAAGTGTTCTTCTGCTCTATCTCTTCAGCATCCTTGAGAGACAAGCAAGTTTGGAATTACTTCTCCTTATTCTAAATGCCAAGAAACATTTTAAAAATCATTTATTCTACCATCTTTTTTTCCCTTTTTTTTTTTGGTGGAAAACAGTTTATTTTATTTTATTTTTAGTTATTTTATTTTTTAAAGTTTTTTAAAAAAATTTTTCAGTGTTCCAAGATTCATAGAATCTTCCCAGACAACATGATATATAAACAGCATCATGTTGTAATGAAAAATAAAGAAAAATGAAAAAAAATGAAAAGCTTTAAATACAGACAGACTTGACTTCAAGTTCCTGCTATATGACCTTGAACAAATCATTTAGGTTTCTTCAGCTCTCAATTAGGATCATCATTTCTATCACAGGGTTTCTCTCAGGACTAAGTAACAGTGGGAACACAGACCCAGTGTTTGTTAAAATTTGTGTTGCTGTTGTCTGATTCACCCCCACTTTGGTGTGCACATACCTTAAGACAACCAAGAAGATATATAGTCTGTGAGGCTTCATGGTGCTCTGTGGCAGGATTTATCTGGGACAAAAAGCCTCAACCTTTTAAAAGAAATTTCCTGAACAATATAATTTACCACTTTCAGTTATTTTTGAGCTTGAGTTTCCTCATACTTGTTCTGTTTTTCAGACTTGTTTGCTTTTAATAAAATCATGCTGTTTTTAGTGATTGCTATTTCTTTTCACATGTACTGTGAATCAAATTTTAATAATTCTTTTTAAAGGAACTATTTCAAACAATATAGCATATGCTTAGTTGTTTTGGTTTTATGATAGAGGGGAAAATGCAGAATTCTCATGCTATTAGACACTTATCTTGCCACCTTAAAAAATAATAATTCTTTAAATATTTTTAATGCATTGAATCCATAGGAAATGATAAGATCTTTCAGTAAACTATTATAGGAAAATTACTTAGGATTGCAAACCTCTTGCCTTATGGGTTCTCTATTTAATTTGCACCAAAGTATTTACAGTATTGGTCAGATTTGACACCCTATTTAAATGATAATAATAATGGTTATTGATTATTGTGAGATTAATCCCAAGAATTTCTCATAATTTACCTGGTTTAATTCTCATGAGAAAAACCTATAAGGTGATTACTATTTTATTTCCATTTTACAAAACAGAGAATTGAAGCACAAATTGGTGAAGTCGCTTACCTGGGATCAAATAGCCTGTAAGTGATGAAGGCTGGGATATGAATTCAGACATCTAAAATTTAGCTTATTTGCTCTTGTTAAAAGAAGTAAAAGTATCCCAGAAGATACAGTTAAGAAGAAAAATTGTGGATGAAATAGGTATAAAGCAACTTTACATGGTCTGTTTTCATGAAGAACTGAGCTCCCAAAACTGACTCACAAGGTCTGGAATTATAGCAAGCATACATCCAAATGCCAGAGCACTGGGCTCTGGTCCTATCCTGGTAGAGTGGGAGTGCTCCTTGGTCTCCCTGTATATTCGTGAGTAAAGGCAAGATCTTCACTCTCCACGTGTAAGAGAAACAACTGTCCAACAACCTGTCCGCACGAGAGGCATTGTGGAGGACGAAGAAGAAAATACTGTACACCCATTCGGGACACCATTACAAAATATAAAATACACGTGCACTTTTTATTTCATAAGGGTGCCAGGGATTTTGTGAAATTAATCTAAGGTAGTTCAGGGGCATGCTGCTTATTTGTGGCAATGGCCAAGGCCCTTGCCAACCCAGATCTAGAACCACAAACTTCACCTATCTGTCCATGGGTAAAGTGGAGACATGCCTTTGCCATGCTTTCTTTTTCTTTTTTTTCTTTTTTTTTTTTTTTTTAAAGATTTTATTTATTTATTTGACAGAGAGAGATCACAAGTAGGCAGAGAGGCAGGCAGAGAGAGAGAGGAGGAAGCAGGCTCCCTGCCGAGCAGAGAGCCCGATGTGGGACTCGATCCCAGGACCCTGAGATCATGACCTGAGCCGAAGGCAGCTTAACCCACTGAGCCACCCAGGCGCCCGCCATGCTTTATTTTTCTATCTTCAGACAAAAGCCTCCATGAACTTGAATTACAGACTTGTGACCTTATGACTGTGGATAGTCTGTCAAGACAGGTGGTCACCTCACATAGACAGACTCACTATGGCAGCAGACTCTAATGTTTTATTGTGTAGTTACAACTGCTTGTGTAGTGGTGTTATTGCTGGCTCTTTTCCCCCACCCCAACACAAAGACACACACACATACGTAGTGAAGTTAATACAGTCATTTAGGTATAAGTTGAAGTTATAAAATTTATGGAAGAGTCAATTGCTCTTGAATCATACATTCCAAATGAAATAAATTAATAGAGCAAGTGGTGTCTTAGCTTCCATTCAGTGAGGCAAACTTTTCAGGGATTTTAAAGGCTTTTTATCTTGCTAAGTATTTCTTTATGACACATTTCATAGTGAATTAAATTACATAAAGGGAAGCATCTTTATCTCATACAGATCACTGTTCAGGTAAAGTTTTTAGTGCACCTTGCCACCCATCAGATTCTTGTATGCTTGTACAAGGTTAAGTTCTCACGGTAATCTCAATATGAAATTCAAGATGAGATTTTCCCATTTTGGTAGAAATTTTGTATACTTATTTCCTGTAATTTGATAATTTATTAAGATAAAGAAGGAAGGGATTGAGTGTTTTGAGCACAAAACTGAGTTTTTAGAATTCAAGGTGGTATATATTCCTAGTGAAAGCGAGTGTAATGACTCACTGTTTACAGAGGCTAATGGCTTATCCTACACTTTGATGAATGAATTAATCACCAAATATTAAATGTCATGACACATTAAAGAAAAAAAATCCTTTTTGGCTTGATGTGATAAAGCTTCTATTCAAATTAATTCATCCAGTAAAAAAGTATGAGATCTTATAAAAATCCTCTTAGTTTGCTCTTGGATGATACAATGTGTTGGCTTTGTTGAAATCAGGTGTTCCCCATACACTGAATGATGTTCTATTATCTGTGTTGTGAGTGATGTTTCAATAGGCTAAATGTATTTGCTTCACAAAAGGTTTTATGTGTAAAACATCTCAGAAATAGGGAAATATTAAATTCAGAAAGAGAGCATTCAGAGATAGACAGATTCTAGATTTTCAATCATAAAATTTTAAGCCACAAAAATAGAATCATTTATTCAAAAGTTATTGAAAAGAGAAAAAAGAAGAAAATACAATTTACCACAATTAGGTAAACCAGGTGTCTCTTGTGCATGGCGACTAGATAGCAAGACAGAGTCAATTTGAAAAATGATCTTAACAATAAGAAAGAAAAATCTCCCTTTCAATGGCTTATGACAAGGATTTTTCCTCCCTTTTTCCCTTTCTCTGCTGATCTCAGTATACCACCCTCAAGCTTCCATCAGACTGACATTTTCTGATCTGTGCAGACCATATAGAGTGAAGTGGCTTCTTTGATAGGGTCTTCTTATTGAGAACTTCTTAGAACATTCTGGAAGGATGAAGCCATTGAAGTGGGTACATGGTGAAGTATGGAAGGGGTTGGATGAAAGGATACTCTGGTTCCCATTTAAATCTTTTGTTTTAGCAGAGTCACCCTGTTTAGGCATGGTATTTGGGTTTTGTCCTACATTTGTGAACTATGGTTCAACAGTTTAACTTTCAGAGGCTTTATGGTATTATTCTGATCTTCTTGGTATATCTGGTGGCATGGAGGCTCCTACTGGCTCTCACTGGTGTTGCCTGGCAAGGAGGAAGGAGTGCTCTAGGCCCAGCTGCCTGGAGTCTCTAGTTGGAGAAGAGAGTCTCTGGCCTATGAGGGGAGAAAAGTATGCTTTCTGGGCTGGACTATGTATTATAGCAAGATCCTCCGCAGAGGCCACATGGCTACCTTGTATTTTTAGGTGGGGGAAATGAAACCAGTGAGGGTGAAGAAGCTCCTTGTACTGCTGCCTGTTGTGGCAGGATTCCTCTTGCCATTGCCCTCCAGCTGCTCAGCCTCTCTGGGTTGGGGTGGGCTGTGCTCAGGCTTATGAGGAAGGACAGCACTGCCCTTGGTTGGTGCTTCTGGTCAGTAAAGCCCCTGATGAATTCTTCTGCTTGTCCTGCCAGTCTTGCTTGGTGTCTCCAACAGAACTCCTGTTCCATCCAGAAGAGGAATAAATCTACCTGGGCTTTTCTGTTGCTGGGTTGGAGTCAGGGTACACAAGGCTTGGATAGACTGGGATAGCCTTCTTCTATAGGTGAGGGGTCATAGGATGACCTGTTGCTATGCTTTCTCTAATCAGTTCTTTCTACCCCTTCCGGCTTCTTCTTTGATTTCCTCTGCATTATTTTCAGGGTGTATAGTTGTAATTAGCAGGGCAGAGCTGGGAGAAATTATCCTATGCTATCTTGTGTGGACTAAAACTTCACCATAATTACTTTTTGAATAAGATAATTTATGTTAATATAAAATTACATGATTTTATTATAAATGAATTTTCAAATTACCTTATCTAGAATTCTAATCCAGGAAAAAGAAACCCCCCCCCTTTTTTTCTTATTTTTGTGTAGAATCAGGTTCTTAATACTTTAAGTGTCCTAAGGCTGAACTGATAAATCCTGATTAAGATTGCCAATATTGAAACTCTATTGATGCTGGTCATTTGTGCATGGAACACCTCCTTTTATCATACCAGATTAAATAGACAAAATGAGTTTAAGTATGGTACATAATCATCTAGACAGTTGTCTTAATTTTTCACATAGCTAGTTCTATCTCAAATTTCTTCACTTAATCCCGACCCAATCCCAAAATGTATATAAATATTTTATTTATGTAGAATTTCTCAATGGCAAAAAAAAAACAAAAAACAAAAAACCTGGGAAAACTTTGGAAAGGAAGAGATTTCTATTATTTTTGTTTCTAAACAGGAAGAGATGATACAATTTTTAGTCTTTTCTCATTAGATATGTAGCCTAGTTATTTTTCCCAGGGGTCACGTGACTATGGCAGTTATTATCAAAGCTTGTGTTAATCAGCTGACTGTCAGAAGCTTTTTTAGGGCATTGTGAGGAGACGGGGAAAATACTATGTTTCCACTGAGTTTATTTTCTCCCATGTTTTCATTCTTTCACCATTTGAGATTTGCTTGTAAGTGCTGTTTCTGCCTTTCAGAACTACCATTGTCTTAGTGTTGCTGTATTTGTATAATGGGATTATGGATGTGGTGGCAGTGAAGGTTCTGTACCTCAGAATCTTTAACCAGTCATAAGGCAGGTCATGAGGACTTACAGGATGGAACTTCTTCAAAGCCCAAAGAGGATCTTCTTTATAAAAATTAAAATGGAAACAAATGAAAAAAATTATAGAATACTGATACCAATAATAACTTTGTGGCAAACAATGGTATTAAATGAACTCTGGTAGATAGAATTTGGATGAAAAATATACTGCTCTTGAACTGTGACTCCACAGAAAATTACAGTGAATGCATCATATTTCATGTGACTTCTGATGTCGGAGGTGCTTAATACTTTTGTCCCGCGGGATGAAAATTTAGGAATATTCTCAATAATGTTTATAATTGTGAATGACTTATGAGAAGTTTTACCACACAGAGGTTTCACACAGGCAGTTCCTTAAAATGTAGTTGCATCTACTTTTAAGGATGTCTCCGATCATTAAAATTCAAGAATAACAATTGAAATAATTCCTTGCAGTATCTGTGTGTTATTTGTGGTTCTGTGAAGAGTAATTTCATTTTCATTGCCTGTGTCTTCATTTGGCAAGAAAAATGTGGCCTATTTAGGTCTTTTAAAAAATGAAACAGAATACTGGTCATTTATATTTTTACAGCACTTCGGTTTTCTTCACTGTCATGCTTCTGAAAGAATGTAAACAGAATTTAATTTTAAAACCCTATTAATTATAAATGAGTAGATGAAATGAACTCATCGGTCTTAGAATATCAATGTATCTCAGAGTTTCCGTGTATCAGAGTTTCTCCCAGCCAACCAGGAAGACAAAGCATGAGGAGTGTATGGAAAAATTCCCAGGGACATATTTATTAACATTCTTTGGGAGCTTATGAGCTTTATTGTGGGTCTAAGAGTCTGTTAGCATATCTCCCAGACACAGACGATCCTTTGTCTCGTTCTGAATCTCTAAATTCAGGAAAGTGTAAGGCCTAGGATGTGTTATCCTGGGGAGGGCGAGGATAATAAATGAGGACGGGTTCATGCTGATCTATTGTGCTGCGTCCAGGAGCATCGCGTAACACCGAGATTTATGGGCTGCACCTGGCTCAGATGAAGCACTCCTTCCGGTATATTCAGCCTGGTGTTCACGCAGAACTACTAGAGACTTAAAATTGTAAGACAGGGCTTAACAAGGGCCATGGAGCTTCCAAAAGTTCTGATGCAACCCTTATTCAGAAGCTAGGATCTATAACCATGTATCTCCTTGGAGAGTCTTGTGGTACTCAAGTTTCAACTTCCATTCTCTCCCCAAATTCCCTTAGTAAGTAAACTGTATTTGATTTAACAGAGTGGAGTCTCTATCTGTTCTCCCCATCTTCAATGCCTTCCACAATTCAGGTGTGCTGCCATGAGTCATACTCCATATTTTAGAGCAAAGACCTTACTCTTTTATACATATTTTAAGACATTCGACAGTGGATCCAACTCTGCTTGGTGTTGTGTCATGATGAAATTAAGACCAATTGATTGACAACCCTTTCAGCTAGCAATTAATAACATAATACTCATGGGGCTAGAAAAGCTAAGTGAGACCAGACTTTAATTAAAAGATGATTAAAATTATTACATACTCCTGAGAGAATTAATATGTGTCTTCTTCTTAATATATTTAAAAAATAACATTGTTAAAATATATGACATGAAAAAGTGTCTACTTTCTAGTTTTCAAATACTCTTTTATTTTAACGTCATTATTTAAGAAAATTTAAATTAGTTTACCTAAATACATAAGTATCAAAGCGATAGGAGGAAATGAGCTAGGTGATTTAAAATGCATCTTTATTAATTTTTATTTGTAAAATTATACAAAAACAATTCCTTGTGATCAAAAAAGATATATTTTGTTAATCAAGTACCTCTTCAAAAATTTCTAAGTGTATTATAACATTTTTTCTTAAGTTTTAGCTTTCAAATTAGTGAAATTTGCTATGACACATACTAATTTGATTCGACTGAAGTTCTGTTGCAAGCTTGTTCAAAATATCTAGTAAGGTTTAGGAGAAAAATAAGATAACTTTTCCTGAATACTTCTTAAGTCTTGCCAGGGAGTAATACTCAAAGGCAGTGATTTTAAGTACTCTGATAGAACTTACATTTAATAATGTTAATGTGTTATATGCTGTGATCTCTACTTTGTGGTGACAACATATATCCTTCATAATTTCAAGCAGAAATAGTAAATCTCATACTTTAGGAGTTCTCATTTCCTTATGTATCTCACCATATGTATCAGATCTTTTAAGTCATTACCTATTAATTGTATTTAATGTTACCTTTTGACACTTTCTGAGTCAATTCAGAAAGAAGTGTGAAGAATTCTAAGGAAAAAATAGTAATAGTCAATGTTTGTTGGCTGCTTACTCTGTGTCCAGCCTGGTTCCAAAGGTTTCATGTGAATTGCCTCCTGGTTGTTGCTTTTTCTCTGATACTGCTCAGTGGCAGTATCTGAGGGGCTCTGAGGACAGACATTCAAATGCTGACTCTCTTGGGGCACATAAGGGAGTTTTTCAGTGTATTAAGTGGGGGGGGGGAGGGGGTAGTTATGGATATGAGGTGTTCCCAAGTGTGTGGTGGGAGATCTCCTACAACTCTGTCTCAAAACGTTTTCACCTTTGCACACACAAACACCCAATATTATCCTGCTCAGCCTTTTGCTGCCAGACTCCTTACCCAGGAGTTTGTCCTCTTGGATGAGGTACCAACAGGTCAGCTCAAGTCCAGATGTTGGTATAAGGCATAGGGGACAGACAAGGAAAACTACCCGTTCAACTGATGTACCACTAAAGAACAAGATGCCAATGTCACCTTCTAAAGGTCACTATAGAAAATTCTCTCATATGTATCCCTTCCATTGGCTTGAAAATTGGAGGAAAACCCACTAAAGATCTTGCAAAATTGGGGAATCAAATGTCTGGAAATTCCTTCTTCTTTCCCCAAATTTCTGTTTAATTCGATTTACAAATGTGTGTGTTTATGCATATATTTGTATGTGTGTGTATGTCTGTGTGTGTGTATGGTGGGGATAGGGTATGCAGACTATGAGTGGGGCAGTTCATGTCTGAGTTTCCTTTTAAGGTAAAGAGCTTGATGTTTCTTGTTCCCAGCTATGAAGATAGTCATGGATATCATGGATACCAGGTCATGGTAGTCATGGATACCAGGGCAACAAGAAAAATCCCCCTCACTGTTTTGATGTGCTATGGTGTGGATGAATTAGCAAGCTCATGAAGAGGAAAAATGGGAGAGCAAGTTTTCAAGTTAGATTGAGTGAGATCGCAATTCAGTGTTAAAACTAGTTCAGGCAACTTATACCATCAACAGATGGAAGAATAAAGTAATATTTAAAAATTAATTTGGGTGACTTCCATGTTAAATTCTGAAAGATACGTTTTCTGTCCACCCCCCCTTTTCTTTTTTGGTGATGGTGATATCAAAAGAGAATTATTTCTGTCTTGCTTCAGCAGGGGATCTGGCTTTTCAGTATAATGCTAGTTCTGGAAAAAATAATGTCTTTCTACACCAGAGTGATATCTTTAAATGTTATAGTTGTAGTTCAGATATACAAACGGCTTATGAAGAACTATTACTGATTGCTTAGAATTTGTGTTTCTCAAAGTTATTTAGTACAAGTAACTGCAGAATGTAGTGTTGAAGAGGCCAGCAAATTGGGGCTGACCATGATGAATCATGGTGCTTCTTATGGGTACAGTACGTATTGAGATAAATTAGTTTGATCTCACTAGAAAACAGAATGAAGTTCAAGGACCTCGTACTTGTTTGCTTATTTGTCTATGCTTAATCACATGGTCCAGGTAGTTCAACAAAATGATTTTCCAATGTTAACTTAAATTATAATGCCTGAACTTGCTTGTTTTATCAGGGGCTTTATACAAGAGGGAACTGAGATTTCAAATATAAAGGACCTGCTTCTTCATAGCAGACAGTGTCTTTCAGGATGGTTACACAATCATATCTCTGCATTTGCCGTCCAGCCTAAGTGTTTCCAGCTGGAATATACAGCCATGGCAGAGTTTTATTTATAGTCTGAGAAAACCTTGGTTCACCTTTGGACTCATGTCATTCTGAAATCATTTCTTTGTAACTCTGGCAGGTGGTGTTTCGTTCTGGCTTGTCTATGATTCCTACTAGTGTGGAACCATGATCTTCCTGGTTCAGTTCTTTTTAGATTTCTAACCTTACAAATTCAACAAATCAAATGTAAAAGAACATAGAGTATGAAGAAAATATAAATATGCCAATCTAAGCTCTGTTTAACACATTCCTTGCAGCCAAGACAGGATGAAGATGTACATCTTCTCAGAAAACTAATATGTCAAACGAATAGCTCATTAGTAGTCCACTACAATCTCAGTTTATCCTGCAAATGCTAAGTGACAATAAAAGTGACATCCAGTTGAAAGCTCTCAATCTTCTCCTCATATTCTCTTTTAGTCTTTTGTAAAGATAGGGGAATGTTAATCTAACTGGCAAAATTTCAGGGCATAGCACTATGTTTGCTAATGAACAGGGCACAGGGTGCTTTCTGGTAGGAGAGTTCACTAAGGTTGTTTTTTTTTTCCTTTCCTTTTCTTTCTTTCTTTCTTTCTTTCTTTCTTTCTTTCTTTCTTTCTTTCTTTCTTTCTTTCTGGCTTCCTTCCTTCCTTCCTTCCTTCCTTCCTTCCTTCCTTCCTTAGGCTTTTTTCTTGAAAGAAAGTAGTTTCTTCACTTCTCCCTCCCCCTGTCCCTCCCCCTGCCCCCTCCCCTTTCCCCTGCCCCCTCCCCTTTGCCCTCCTTCTTTCCTCTCCTTTCCGTTGCCCCTCCCCTTTGCCCCTCCTCCTTCTCATTTCTCTGCTCTCTTCTCATGTGGAAGAAATAGCATGTTTTAGGTGAAAGTTAAATTTTCTTAAATAATTTTTAAGTATGAATGTACATAGATAAGGCAGTTATGTTTGTAAAGGATTTAGAACCAATGACAAAACAAAACAAAAATGGAAAGAAAGTATTTTGAAAAGATTAAGAAGAAATAAAGTCACTCTAACCATCTACTAGAAAATTTCACACAGAAAATGTCATTTCTCCTACATGAGAAGTGAAAGGGGAAAGTTATTAAGTTGCTAAGTTAGGAACATAGTTTTTGATATGTAGTCATAAAAATTGTGATATTGACTAAGATTATATAAGCTTTTTACCTGCCACAAAACACTGATGATTGATGTTAAATGAGTCCACAAAAAACTAGATATCTAAACAGCCAATTTTCCTTCATTCTCTCTCTTTTTTTTTGCAACCAAGCATTAATATCAGGATTACTTATGTGCTATTTCCATGATTCTTCTGCTTATCCAGCAATTGTGTTCCTTTTTAGATTTCGGGAAGCTTTCCCCTATTTCACGATTTCTCCATATTACTCAAAGTTCCTTTGAGATTTAAAGCCTTTAAATTACTACTGTAACCTGTTTTCCCAGAGATGGAAACTTAAACTCATTTAATGTAGTCTTATGTGTTTGCTTACATTCTTCTTACCTGCTTGGATTTCAATTCTCTCTTTCTTCTTTTTGTCTTCTTCAGCTTCAAAACCATTCTTTCTGGAGAAGATACTGTACAAACTGTTGAGTGGTTCTTTCTGGATTTCTGGAAATTTTCCCTTAGTGACCCTCTTTTCATGAATTTATGTTATGATCTTGTATTCATCTTTGAACTTCCACCAGTCTTTCTTTTTTTTAGGAAACAAGTAATTTAGGTTTACTCTGAGAGGAAATTTGGGTTTACCCTGAGATGACACCATCCAGTACTGCTCAGTGGAGGGATGTATGTGACCAAAGTGGCACTGTAGGTCAATGAGTCTGATATGTGAGCTCGGTGTCAGGACATCTAGGGGAGAGATGAACCCAATGGGAGGACCATGCCCCATGTTTACCTTCATTTTACCACACATTCAGAGTCTGTATATAAGTACAGACAAGTATTTGTAATGCAGATTGTAACTGGACACAGTGACTAGCAAAGAGCAGATTTGGATTTAAAAAGCACTTGACTAATTCTCCTAAAAAAAAAAATGTATGAAGAAAATTAACCAACTGAACTTCCAGGGAAATGTAGATCAGGTGCCAATAATGCAGCCCTCTATTAAAGATTCTAAATCCACTCTATCTTAATTGTCAAGTGGTCACTAAAAAAAGGAGAATTTGAAAATCACAAGCTTTAAACCAGGCTTGCTCAGAGACACTTTTCTTTTTTAAGTTTTTTTTTTTTTTTTTTTTTTTTTTTAATTTAAGAGAGAACATGCACACAAGCGATAGAGGGGCAGAGGGAGAGTGAGAAACAGACTCCCCAGTGAGCAGGGAGTCCCAGGACTCAGGGGCCTCCATCCCAGGACCAAGGGATCATGACCCCAGGATTTCAAGATCATGACTTGGGCAGAAGGCAGACGCTTAACCAACTGAGCCACCCAGGCACCCTGCTCAGAAGCACTTTTAATTGTAACGTTTCCTAAGGCAGCATCAAAGTTTCTTCTGAAGTTTTTATAGCTGTCTCTGCATAGATACCATCAGCATTTCTCTATATTTCTAGATTTGGGTGTGAAAAGAAAGTTGTCAAGCAATGTTCTAGAATATATTTTTCTTTTTCTTTCTCCAAAGATATATTTTCCCTTTAGTTGATTAGGTAATTAAAATAAATAAATTATATATATGTATATATATATATATATATATAATAAAATTAAAAGTGATTAATACCAACTACTAAGTCATTATACTCTTGTTGAGTGACACATAAATAATGAAATAGTACATCATATGAGCAAGGGTGCTCAACACAAATACAAATATTTTGCTTCAGCTAAATCTTATGATATGAACATTGTCCATTTCAATAGATAAATGACAAAAGGAGAACTAAGCAATTTATTTATTCATTCATTCACTTACTAAATATTTACCAAATATAGGAATTGTTGTACTACCGGAAATACAATGGTAAGCAAAATAAACATTGCTCTAATATTTTGCAGGTTATAGTATGCTGAGGGACAAGTAAGCAGGCAATTATAATAAACTGTGATAAGTTATTTAGAAGATTAGCAAATCAGAAAAGCATCTAGACCATGCTTAGACTGTTCAAAGAAGATTTCCTGAAATAAGTGACTCTAAGCAGACTCATTGAGAGGGGTAGAAAGAAAAAAAGGAAAGAACAGATTTGATGGCACATACCATTAGGTATGTCATTGCAGAGTTTCAAACATTCACGATCAGATTTGCATTGTACAATCCTCATTTGGTTTGGGAATAGGAAGTAGATTGAGTGGTGCTACTGGAAATCAAGAAGGAGAGAGTGGGCATGGCAGGGAGATTCTTTAGTAGTTCATGGAAAAGATGGTCGCAGCCTGGGTTAGTGCAGCGTCAGTGAAAGTGAGTGATCCGATGTGAAAGATATTGTGAAATCAGTGCTCTAGGACTTGGCACTTGATTAAGAGGGGACACTGAGCAAGTGAAGGAGGTCTCCAAAATGATGTTCTGGTTGGGATCGTGTTGTTTGTTTGAGACAGAGAACGTCAGAGGACACACCAAATACAATCACTATGGAAGATCTCTTCCCTTCCCGTCTCTTCTCTTCTTTTCCTCCTTTCCTATCCTTCCCTCCCCCCTTTCACGCTGGCCTTTCATGCCTGCTCCTTCCCCCTCTTCCCACCCTCCCCATCTCTGAAAACCTGGAATCTTTAATTAAAAATTCCTGTCCCTTGAAGTCACTGTGTCTTCAATGAAGCCCAAAATTATTTTGACAAAGAAAAGTCACTTTAATATCTGTACTTAAAACTAATCTGTGGGTAAAAATAACAACAGCCTATCACCTTGCCAAGTTATTTCAAATATCTTTAAATGCTTAATCGAAGGAGACAGAACATTGATGTACTTAAGGACAATTGCCAAGAGTATTTCTTGACCTTATTTAAGGATTGAAGATGGAGCTAGGCAAATTTTTGTGTGCAAAATGAAATAAAAGTAAGCAAGGATGATGTATCCAAGGGAAATTATATGCTGTCATGTAAGCATAATTTTTATGGATTTTTACCTTGAGTACTTAGAATTAAAAAAGGAGTTTTTATTTTTTATAATAAGGCTCCACAAATGAGAGAAACCCCATTTAAAAGAGTGTCACCAATGAAATGATTGAATTCATTTTCTTTGTTATCCAAGAAAAGATTTCAATGTAATCCACCCAAGGGACTCAAGCGCTGGTACTAGGTCTTCTTCTGTCCGCATCTGCCTCCCATCTCAGCTCTGGTTCTTATTAAGTATTGGCTCATTCTCTCCTACTGCAGATGGCTTGCTCCAGGAGAGGACAAGTGGGTGACACGGTGGTGGTTAACATGACTTTAGCTAGTGTCAACAGAGCCATGAGAGAGAGCTTCTCTTCCAGCAATCGTATGTAAAACTCCAGAAGATTCTCATTGGTCTGGTTTGGGTCATGGCTACAATACTTCTTCTTCTTCTTTTTTTTTTTTTTAATTTTTTATTTTTTATAGACATATATTTTTATCCCCAGGGGTACAGGTATGTGAATCGCCAGGTTTACACACTTCACAGCACTCACCTCACACCAGTCAGAATGGCTAAAATCAACAAGTTAGGAAATGACAGATGCTGGCGAGGATGCGGAGAAAGGGGAACCCTCCTACACTGTTGGTGGGAATGTAAGCTGGTGCAACCACTCTGGAAAACAGTATGGAGGTTCCTCAAAAGGCTATAACACTTCTTTGGCAATTGTGGCAAATAAGAAACCATAGGAAACTGTGGCAGCCCACCAGAATTGTCTGGTGTCAAGTAGTTCTCCAAAAGAAATGAGGACAGAGTGCCTGCTGTTATCCAATGAACGGGATGCAGACGGTTGGACAGATGAACACAGCACATTCCCATTACATTTCTATTGTATGCATTTGCAAATCTGTTCCAATTTTAACTGTAAATTACCAGACTAGTTAATCATGTCAATGCCAAACCACTGGCATAAGTAGACAACTAAAGGAAATTGGCCAGTAAAAAGTTATTTAAATTATTGTATATTCTTGAAGAAAATATTTCAGAAAAGCCTTCATGACTTCAGGCTGTGCTGGTAAGATAAGCTGAACAAGGGTTATAGTAATTGTTGTTGTTTAAGGTTTTGCCAATGACATTTTTCCTCCTCTTTTTTTTTTCTTTCTTTTCTTCTTTGGTTAGGAGGCAGCTTAATACTTTAGCTTTAGCTGGACAGTTTTTGCTGCTTGTTTTCATAGCCTATAACTGAGTAATCTCCTTACTCTGCTATTTCTGTGCTCATGGGAACTACAGACATCTTTTCATAACACCTGCTTCAAGAATGATTGTCATCTATTCTATCATATTCAGACAGGATTAAATTGCTATACCTGTTGGTTTTGGGGGGGAAAAAAGCTGTTCTTCCTTTTTTGGACCTATAGTTTCATTTGTTTGTTAATACCAAAACAAAGGTACTAGAAAAACTTAAGGAAGGATATGTGATTTGTGTTGTTGTTGCAATTTTTTTTTTCTCTTGTGTCAAGTCCCAACAACCCTGGCAGTTATAACAGGCATCTATGTGCCAACAAACACAAAAATGAATTGTGCACTATTTATTTCACACTTCTATCAAAATAGAGATGATATATCTTGTTTTCCTAAATAATTTTTCTGCCACAACTCACCAGAAGAATTTTTCTCAACTTATTTTCATACTTGAGGATTCTGCTGATTTCAATATAAATCCTTTTAAACACATATCAAATTTGTTAGTCAATCTTATACCCATGCCAACTAAGCTTAAGAGCTAGGAGAATACTGAGTGGTCTTTCATAATAAAAGCTTGGCTATCCTGGAGAAACAATGCCATTGTTAATGTCAAGATAACATGGCTACCTGGATGTGTGTGTTGTCTTAGGATTTCTTATTATGGCTCCATGTTTTTTTCACAGAAAGAAATGATGCTAACAGGTCATTCAAACCAAATGTTCACATTTTGAGATTCATGGTTCTATTTATAGCTGGGCCATCTCTTATTGGATTATTCTGACTTTTCTTAAACCTATTACTTGACAAATGGCTCTTGTGCTTGTCCAATTTGCTAGGCTACTGCACATCGCCTTGACAACTCAAGGGAAGACTCTTTCATCACTATGGAAACAAGTCAATATAAACATCTTCACATTTTATTTATAGACTAGGTAATGTAAAGGGCATCTTGCACACTTGATATGATTTGAAATGAAATATGGTAGTTGCTTCTTGTTTTTAATTAATAGGATTAGTGGTTGACACTGACATACAGCATTTTTTCACGGCTAGGGAGGTAAAACTGAAATTGTCACCTTATCTCTTACTTTAATTTAGAGGATTTTTTTCATCATTCAAGGTTAACACTAGACTTATGGCAGAAAAACATAATATATTATGGTAACAAGAAAAGGGAGCTTATGGGCACTTTTAGGAGAAGCACCAAATCTCAAAAATACCTATATACTGCCATAACAAGAGTCTATGAGTAACATTTCTTTTTTTTTTTTTTTTAAGATTTTATTTATTTGACAGACAGAGATCACAAGGAAGCAAAGAGGCAGGCAGGAGGCAGGGGGTGGGGTGGAGTGGAAACAGGCTCCCCGCTGAGCAGAGAGCACGATGTGGGTCTCAGATCCCAGGACCCTAAGATCATGACCTGAGCTGAAGGCAGAGGCTTTAACCCACTGAGCCACCCAGGTGCCCCTATTAGTAATAACACAGGACACTAATCAATTGAAAGATTTGGGGAAACCATTCATTTTATTTTAGCGTTCCCATCTATAAAATGGGTATAAATAATATTTACCTACTGGATTATTGGAAGGATTACAAGTAATCTGAAAAAATATCTAGCCCAGTGCCTCCTTATAATAGATGATCATCAAATGGGAGTTTCATCATCCTTATGTGTGAATTTTTAAACACTCAAATGATTACCAATCCTTCTTACTTAAGCCGCTCTCATTTGCCATGTTGATACATTTTGTAGTCACCTTTTTAAGTTCACTGCTTTGGCAGAGATAGAAGGGAAGTTGTCCATGTTCTACTTCTCATTTAAAAAAATTTCAAATATTAAGTCAAATGGAATCCAATAAATAAATGAAAAATAATGTCTTTTGAACAATTATTAGTTACTTATTTATATCTTTGTTTTAAATTATAGAATCTAGGATATAACTTTCCCTTTTACCTTCATTTGTCTCCGAAAAATAATATCACAATTATTGTCATTCAAGAAATTTGTACCCTGTGAGTTTGGAACCTAGCTTTAGCTTTCCAATGTGTGTGTGTACATGTGTGTATATGTGGGCATGTGTGTGTGTTTTCTTAAATATGGCATCAATATTTTCTGCAGTTGAATTAATTTTGAAGGTCTCTTTCTCCTTAACAGATATGAAACCAAAAAAAAGCATCTCTTGAATATTAGAAGCAGCATATACTACTAAGGTATACTATTTTTGTAGTAAATCTGATGGTAACCATTCCACAAAGCCAATTTCTATAATTTTCACCTTAAATGAAAATTTCCCTTGGTTTTAATTCAGTTTCAAAGGGTTTTTTTTGTTATATTCTGAGATCCTAAATTTATGTGTCTTTGGATAATGAAATATATTTTTCTCATTCTTATGTTTTCTCAGAATAACTGTTTCTATAGGATTCTGATGGTAAATGTGAAGATACACAAATTTATGCATGCATGCTTAGGTCTTTTTCCCTTGCTTTTAAGAAATATTCTTGTCCAACAGCCAAGTTACTTAAAAAGCAAAAAATCCTGCTAGCCAATAGACATGTGGGTTTTTTTTTTTTTTTACAGAAGCATTTCTTTTTATGTTCTTCTCTTTTATTTTATTTAATGAGATTACAATTAAATGCAGGCAAATTGGGGAATGTCTCCACTAACACAAAAAGAATGTGAACTCTGTCTCAGGGAAGAAGAGCTCATGATGACTAGTGGTGGGGAGGGAAGCTTGAGGTTGCTTAGCGAACTCTTAAGGTTCTTTTGGGGTCTATTTCCGTGGATTTATATGAAATTATCCTTTAAGTAACAATTGCCCCTTAATTACCCCAGCATACAAAAAGCAGAATTAAGCTAAAAAAATGCAAATGCAGGGCTCCTGGCTGACTCAGTAGGAAGAGCATGGGACTCGATCTAAGGGTCATGATGAGGGGGTCACAAATTTGAACCCCACATTAGAGTAGAGATTATGAAAAAATAAATAAATTTAAAAAGTGCAAATGCAAAGGGGTTATCTCCTTGCAATTCATGTTGGTACAAAGTGCTAAAACGCAAAGCTTGATTTCTTAGAATTAAACTAATGTAATTAACAAAAGAATTCAGTTAAAAATAAATAAATGGGAGGAAAATTATCATGTTATTAATTAAAAAAAAACAGAAAATATCCCAGAAATATTTACCTTTTTACATTTACCCTTTTTTATTAAAGAAATGCATATCAAATTGAGAAACAATGATGTATGTGGTTCAATAGCAAGCAAGGCAGGAGACAGAAACAAAACTCTAACAATACTAACACACACGCGCGCGCGCACACACACACACACACAACCAGTCATATCACTGTTTCATTAATACTACCTATAGTCTCAGACTTGTACTCACATTCAACAAATTCTCATGGAAAAGGGCATGGTGCGTCTTCCAGTTAGTTAAGCTTATTTGCAAAATACATGAAAAAGTAGATTGTTTAGCCACGTGCAAAGCAAAACATGAAGAATTTATTTGGAAGTTAGGTCAACAAATCATCCTCTGGTTTTAGAGAACTTAGCTAGTTTACCTGTGTTGTGGTAGACTGTGCTACTTACTCCCAGTTCTCCTTCCTTCTCCGCCCTTCACAGGGTTCCCCACGCACACAGTGTATTTCCTTACTCCACTGGCTTGTCGCTTGGTCTTACAACTCGCTGCAACAAATGGAGGCTACCCAGTTGATAATGTGCTTTCTAAGCATGGCATCATAAGGCTGTGTGTGTGTCTGCTCCTCTGTCTCACACTTCTGCTATGACATCATCCTGTCACAGGTGGGGGCTATTCTTTCATGAGGTCCTAATGTGAAAAGACACGTGGAGCCCACCTGTCCCCAACCCAAGCCTGGAACAGACTCATTGAAGCCCATCCCTAAATGTATGAATGAGAAATAAGTGTTGTTTGAAGCCTAAAAGTTGGGGCTTGTTTGTTCCATGTAATTATAACAGGAGCAGATTACTAATACAAGGCACCATGAATTGAATTTAAGAATAAAATGTCAGGGGACACAATTGCAGTTCACCCAGGAATGGGAATAAGACCCTAGCAGTGATTTCATCACCCTGAGAAGTGTAGTGTGGGGGGCTCTTGCCGAAGGGACAGTTACAGGCGCTGACTTCATCCTTGCAAGGGCCAGACTAGAGGATGAGACTGGGGGGGTCCACATTCAAAAGGACTCGGGTCTTGTGCAGATTCTTAGAATTGGAGTTCCATCAGGGCAAAGCAAATGAAGAAGCAGAGATTACTAATGGAGTGGAAGATCAGAGGAAAATTAGCAGCCAGACTAATGGTTTGCTGAGTTCCTAAGTGGTTGAGCTACTTCTCCTTTAAATTTTTCCTTTTACCATGAAGCTTGGTCAGTGGTCCTGATACGGGAGGGGGATGGGTCAGGATCAGGCAGGGCCTGGCATCAGAGGCCAGGGGCGCTTCAACATGAATGATTCTCAGGATAAGCTGACAGAAGCTGAAAGCATCTTTTGGAGATGGGGTTTGAGGACTCTAAACATACCCACAGGACCTAAGCCACTGAATAGCGAACTTAGGGTGAAATGAATATGCTAGCAGGTTTTCAAGACAGAATAAGACAGGAGGTGGCCTCTGCACCGTGCTTAGTGATCATGGTATTGGTATAAGCTCACCCAACAGAAACTTTCCTTCGAATATTACCATGAAAATTCATTTTCCTTTCACAAAGGCTACATGTTGATTTAAGGATTTTCAGACAGGACTGTCCTTTCTCCAGTAGCAGCCTGAACATCCAGTCCTGGAATGGATGGGCCATTCCCTTGTTCCAGGATTTGTCTATTGTTTGCCCATCCCTGTGTCGTAATCTTTAGATACTTCTGATTCTTCTGACCCAACTCTTCTGACTTTTCCAAACCCATTCCCTCCCTTCCATCCTTCCTTCCTTCCTTCCTCCCTCCCTTCCCTCCTTCCTTCCTTCCTTTCTTAAGATTTTATTTGTTTATTTGTGAGAGAGAGAGAGAGAGAGCAAGCATGAGTGGATGAGCGGAGGGGGGCAGGATGAGGGAGAACCAGGCTCCTCCCTGAGCAGGGAGGAGGATGCGGAACTCTTTCTAGAACCCTGGGATCCTGACCTGAGCTGAAGGCAGATGCTTGACCACCTGAACGACTCAGGCGCCCAAACCCATTTCAAAGTACTCCAGTCTTCTTTAATATAATGAACTTTGTAGTTGGCAAGATTCTCATCTTTCTTATCACGTTTCTCCATTGACTAACCATGTGGTCTGGCCCCATCTTTATTCTATTTGAGCATCAGTTTCTTTGCTAATATATGTAGCACTTGAAAGTTTCAGTGAGACATTTAAAAAATAGGTAATATTCCGGAACAATACCAACGTATTTTTCATTTTGTTTATTCTCGGTAAGTAATGTGTATGTTGCTTTTGTGCTATTCCCATTGTTTTTGTTTTCACCTTTTTGTTTTCCTGTATAAGTCTTAGTTCTACCTCTTCGTTTTCCACCTTTTTGTTTTCCTGTATAACTCTTAGTTCTACCTCTGCTGGAAATTTCTCCCAGACCATCCCAGTTTGCGGTGAGCTGTTCCTTCTGTTGAACCGTGTGTGTCATTCACCATGGCTACCCTCTCTTACTGCTTATTTTTAAATGTATGTTTTGTGTTTTAAACCAGATGCAAAGCTTTGCAGGGCATAGGCAGCAACTTATAAATTATTGTGCACTCATTGCCTAGTGAAGAGATTGGTTTATTGAAGGCAATCCATGAATAGTAGAGTCTTAGGGGCCTAAAAGGGACTTTAAAAAAATCAGAGTCCAACTTCTCGTGTGATGATAATGGTGATGATAATGGTGATGACAATGAAGAAAAAAACTATATGTATGTATTTGTTCATGAATCTAACAGTGGTTTTATTTTAAAAATATCTTGAATTTTCAATAAATGTGTTATTTAACACATGTAAGTATAGGATAGGAAAACACATACACATGAAAGGTCATGTTAATGATATAAGTATACACACAAAATAGTTTTCAGTCTACTTTTTTATTATCGATTTTTTTTGGTAAGCAGTATGGATCAGCATTATACATCTCATGATGTATAATGAGAGAATAGCTTTCTGTGGCATTATCAATATATAGCATTAAAAATGCATGAAATAGCATAAGAATTTAAAAACTGAACCTAGACCAGAGTCAGGAAATGTTTTTTATGAAGGGCCATATAGTAATAGCTTAGGTTTTATGGTTTCTCTTGCAACTAGTCAATTCTGTATTGTTGTGTAAAAGGAGCCATAGACTAGGTAAGTCGGGTAACTTATGGATATGATCCAATATAATTTCATTTACAAAAACAGGGATGGCCTATGATGTATAGTTTGTGAAGCAATGATAGACAGTCATATCTAAATTAGCACCTTAGTTTCCTGTTTGTAGTAAGCTAATGATTTCTAGTTTTTCAATGGAAATGTTTTATTCTATAAATCAACACTCAAAATAAAATGCCCACTGTTTATTTGAGAGATTTTTCCTAAATCCTTTAACAAATGTTTTGGTTTATTTCTTTTCATAATTGCAGTATTTTGTAGAAAGTATCCTGAGATATTTTGCCAGCTTTTCTTAATGTTTTACTCATGTTGGTAATTAAAAAATATTATTGATCTTATAAATGTACATATATATATATATATATATATATATATATAAAGTAGTGTATCTTCAGTTCTATCTACAAGCATTTGCTTGAACCATTATACCTCAATAAAGTAGTTATTTGTTTCCTATATCTTAACATAGGTGACCTTTGAAGAATGCAGGAGTTAGGGTGCTGACCCCCACAGTTAAAAATCTGAGTATACTTAACTATTCATAGCCTACTGTTGACTAGAAGCCTTACCCGTAATATAAACAGTCCAACACATATTTTGTATATTATATGTATTACATGTTGTGTTCTCATAGTAAAAGAAGCTAGAGAAAAAAATTTATTAAGAAAATCATAAAAGACATTTATAGTACTGTACTAGGCTTATATGAAAAGATCTGTATAAGTGGACCCACACATTTCAAACCCACATTGTTTGAGAGTTGATTGTGCTAGATGTCTTTAGAAATATTGTCAAAATTTGGTCCGACTGTCAGGTTCAAATTGTCTGGATAATGTAACTTGAGGTAGTTTCCTAAGACAGTGGTCTCTTTGCAAAAGTCAAAGGATTTCTTTTAATTTCTTTCTTAATTTCTTAAGGATTCTCCACACTGTTCTCCAAAGTGGCTGCACCAACTTGCATTCCCACCAACAGTGTAAGAGGGTTCCCCTTTCTCCACAACCTCTCCAATATACGTTGTTTCCTGTCTTGCTAACTTTGGCCTTTCTATCTAGGTGTAAGGTGCTATCTCAATGTGGTTTTAATTTGAATCTCCCTAAGGGCTAGTGATGATGAACATTTTTTCATGTGTCTGATAGCCATTTGTATATCTTCATTGGAGAAGTGTCTGTACATGTTTTCTGCCCATTTTTTGACATGATTATCTGTTTTGCACGTGTTGAGCTTGAGAAGTTCTTTATAGATCCTGGATATCAACCTTTACTGTCATTCAGCAGGATCCTTTTAGGATACAGTTTCTTTTAGGAACTGGATCAATTATTTGAACAAAATCCTGTAGTTTATAACTAGTTATGCATTTGCAAGCTAGGGAACTACAAGGGGAAAAGAAAACTGAGCTATTATAGAGGCAGCAACTGAGGAAGCATCTGCCACTTAGGGCCAAGAGAAAGAAATGAAACAGGTTAAAATGATTATAACTTAGAGGCTTGTAGGCGAGCCTCTATTGAGCTGAAACTCAGACATCTGGGAAGGGGACGCAGCTTGACTGGCATGAGTCAGGATTCTGGTAGTTTCCAGTTTGGAAAAACTACAAACTGGATTTAAATGCTGCTGTAGGTAAAAATTGCTACTGTGTGGGCTGAAGAGGTGGTGCTTTGTGCCATGCACCTGAACCTTAAACTAGACTAGGTTTAGAAGCAGGAGAAGAAAGTTCTTCTTCTTCCAGTGTTGGTATACCCCTGTAGATCTCCCTGTTGATAGAGTTTGACATTGTTGCCAGCTGGCTGAGGAGAAATGTGGAAAAATGTGGAGCTTCTGCTTCAGTGTGACAAGCCAGAAGAGAAGAGTGGGGTGAAGCTATGAGATAAACACTCACTAATGGTACAGCCTACCTCTTCAACTACATATCATCTCTACTCATTCTTCTCACAAACCGAACTTTCACACAAGAAAAGCAGTTCTCTGTTTCTGCTCAACAATTGCAACTATCCCCTATACAAATGAAGATGTTCTTGCCCTTTTCCCAAAATGAGAAGAGGCACAGTCATAGCAGTCATTGTGTTCATCTCTGTGCTTTGTTAATTACTCTTCAAATTCAGTCACAAACCCATCAGAATATTCTGTTATCTAAAGACCAAAGTATAAAGTTAACTTCCAACAAAATTTGTATAAAATAATGAGTCGTATATGCACATCACACATATTGCTATGACAGTCTGTATTTCTCTAACTGGTCATGGGGCCATGGTTGACAATTATAAATTACTTTTTCTACTATTTATATTTTCTTCATTGTCAGCTACTCAGAGTTTACTCTCTGATGAGATAAAAAAAAAAATTATTCCTGAAGAGTCTTTGTCCTCAATGAACCTTTTTGGATGCTATACTTTAACATTAATTTTTGTTATTGGGTGGGGACGTACTGTGAGGAAATTTGGAGAGCATTCTCAGATATCAGACACTACACTGCTCTCCTTGCCTCCATCACAAAGCAGAAAACACTTCCCCTTGGTCATCAGGCTCAAGCACCCTAGTTAGCATAGTCACCTCTCCCTTGTCTGTTGGTTCAGTGACATGGGGAACCCCAAATGACCAAGGGGTTGTCTCATCCTCCAATTCAATAGAACAATTGTTGCATCTCATGTTGGCAAGAATCTTCCCTTGGGATCAAGATCTCCAAACCACCAGAGCTCAAAATTTCAGGGAAACAAAAATTCTGCAAATGGATTATGAGTTTTTATAGTGAGAGTAGCCACTCTTCCATTCCTTGATACCTGAATATGTTTATTCTGGCTAGTGGAAGACAGACCACTTATTGGTCTTTGATACATTGTATCCCATAAGACAAAATCCAGCTATAACTGAGTAGGCCACCCTCACATTTCCATCAAGCCAGTTGCTTCTGAGCTGTGAAATGAGTTCTTTGCTCAGAAATAGTATTATATGTAATAGAAAGATGACAAACACACATTTCTTAAGTTTATGGATGCTGGTTGTGGTAGAAGTATTATGGTCAAGGGAGGCAGATCCATATCTAGAAGCCTTGTTTATTTGAGTGAATACAAATATTTTCTACCATTATGATGGAAGGGGTACAATGTGATTAACTGGAAATTAAATGACACCTTTCTCCCTTTAGGGCTCTTGCCATAGAGGGGGCTCAAGGTTGGTTTCTGTCATTCCCAGCTTAGGCACTCTGCAGTCACAGTTGCCATACTATGGATGATTTTCTAATGGGCACTCTTCTGGGAGATACAGCTCATTCACAGAATCCTGGAATGGAAACCACACATCAATAAGTTACTGAGAACATAATGTTGAATAATTTCAAATTGTCAGTGTTTGGAAATCAAGTCTCAGGAGAAAAGTCTAGCCATTCTGGTAGCATCTGCTGCTGACAGTTATTGTCTAATTTGATTGTCTTCCAAGGCAGGATTTCAGGCCCAACAAAAGGAACTCGAATATATGAATATCAATATATATAATATATATATAATATAATATATAAATATTATTTCGTATATGTCTATGCTGTAACAGATTTCCAGTTATAAGAATTATTTGGGTAGGAGTACAGGCTAGTTTGGAGTATGTGTGTGCACATGGACTGGCCCTAGACTTGGTGGATACTAAGGTTGGGGAGAGAACATCCCAATGCCTACCTTCTGGTCAAAATGGGGCTCCTGATATACTCCTAGGCACTGTTCTGACTGTTTTGGTATGATCCCACTGGAAGGTTATGAGCCTGAAGTTTGAAAAAGTTCAACATTTTAAATGGATGGATTTCAGAGAAGGCCAATAAATGATAGATTCTGTAAAAATTACTTGATATCTTTGTATTAAAGTGAATAAGAGAATGAGCAAATGTAACATTTTTCCATACTGATTTAAATCACAGATTCTAAGATTTATTTAACACATATGCTTTATTAGTTGCTTCTATCTTTAATATTTTTGACTAGCTTATACGTGAATATGTTCAAAATTTTGAACATACTAGAAAATGTGTTGAGAAATAAGTCCCATTCCCACCTTCCAACTCCATCCTTTTTCAAGAAGAAATAGTCATTCTTACATGTCCTCATGGAAATATTCTCTGAATATAGAAAGCCCCTAGGTATCTACATATTTCTACTTCCACATGCAAATGGTAATATATCATGCACACTGTTCTACATCTTGCTTTTTCAATTTAATATCAAAAAATCAGAGGTGATTCTATAGTAATGCACACTTTTAAATGGCTGCAAATATATGTATGTATACCATAATTTATATAAGTATACCATAATTTATTTGTATGTATGTATGTATGTATAATGTATGCATGTATTTATGTATAAGTGTATATATACCATAATTTATTTAATCTCTTCCCTAGTGATAAACAATGTTGCTCTTTCCAATATTTTTGGCATTATAAATAAGGCTAAATTAAATAATATTCTGCATATATTAACACACATGCAACTCTGCCTGCAAGTTACCTTTTTTTAGAAGTGGGTAGCCATTTAAGTTCTGAGAGATGTTGTCAAACATTTCTATGTAGTGATTATAATAATTTACATTTATATGTTATTGTTTTAAGAGTATTTTAATCTTTGTTTTAATTTACACCCTTATAACATTTTATTTGTTTTAAGTTATATTTTAAAATTTTCTTTCTTGGAACTATCTCTTCAAGTCCTTTGTTTGTTGCTGTTTTTTGAAAGTATTTTGAGGGGTTGCTGATTTTTAAGACTCTGTGTATATTTAAGAAATTTCACCCGTGCTTGTAATATAACTTTTAAATAATCACATTTATATATAGCTTTTCTTTCAAATTGTAGAAATTTAAAAAAGTTTTAGCTTTATACATCTAAATTTGTTGATCTTTCCTTTTATGGCTTCTTTGATTATATATCAGATATACAGAGGCTTTTCCCATGCTCATATTATAAAATGATCTTTCATTTTTTTATAATAGTAATTTGATGTTTCTATTTTTAATTTATATCATTAATCCACTCAGCGTTTACTCTGTTTATAAGGAGGGAACTAGGTATTCAACAGCTATTTTCCAGAGAAAATAAACTCTCCTCAATTGTTTTTTGACTAATCCATTTTCACCCAATAATATACTGTACTGATTTTATCAATACTAACTTTCCAATACATTTTCATTGATTTTTGAACTCTATTTGTTCCAAAGATTTTCTCCTTATTCTTTATAAAACTATGACTTTAATTTTGATAAATGTATGACTAGTTCTTCATTAACTTTCTTGGACTATTTCCAAATATTTGTGTTTTTTTTTTAATGTGAGTTTTATTTTTATGTTTTTCATTGTTACAATAAATTTGATTGGGTGCTGACTTTGAAACTAAAAGAATATCTTAACATAAGTCCATAGGAATTTCAAAAATTGGTTAATTCTAAAAATATATTTATTATATTATGATTATAAATAAGGTTTATTACATAAAATGTGAATTAATTCTGGAAGTGAGATGTTTATGACATTAAATCTTCCTAATGTGAAAAAAAGGTATCTTCTTTTACATCTGTCAATAGCAGTGGAAAGATTTCCAGATTTTTTAATATTTCTTATTAATTTTGAAATTTTTGATGATTTTGTAAAGTAGATGTTTTAGAATGTTTTCTAATTTGTGCTTCAAATGCATAGAATCCTTACCATTCTATATTATATTTCTGTCTATATGCCATCTGAATTTTCTTATTTTCATAGAAGTTTTTGAATTACTTCTTCTTTTAGGAATACAACTTAATTTCCTAAAAATATAAATTATTTTGCTCTTTTTCTAATATTTTATATATATATATACCCAATATTTATCATCTAATTAGAATCATCTAATCACTAAAAGCTTAAGCCTCCAGACAAATATTGTACAATAGTCATAGGCATTCTTGCCTTTTTCTGTTTTTAGTAGGATTGTCTTTGATTCCTTTCAGTTAAATATTTATCTGGTTTTTAAATGGTGAGATAAAAGAATTTGCATTAAAGAATTTTCTATTTAAGCCAAATTCTATTTCAAAATATTTTTCAAAAATAGATACTGATTCTTTTCAAACATCTTTGTTTGTTTGTTTTTCAAATATCTTTTCATCAAACATGAAATGTCTCACTTGAGCAAATAAATGGTGACTACTATTAGATTTTGTAATATTGGAGTATTTTTTTACTGTTTCTGTTTAAGAACCCACTTAATCATTGTGTAGTGTTCTTTTAATATTCCACTAGGACCTATCTGTTAATATTTCATTTAAGACTTTTGTGTTTATATTCAACAAGTAAGACTGCTCTGTAGTTTTCTGTTTTGACTCCTTTTTTAGTGTTGATATAAACTGGGAACCTCAAAAATGTAGGTTACTCTTTTTTCTTATAAATTCCCTTTTTTTTTTTTTTTTTTGAGAGAGAGAGAGAAAGAGAGAGAGAGAAGAAGAGACTGTGAGTGTGTGCATGGTGAAAGGAGCAGAGTGAGAGAAAAAATCTTAGGCAGGCTCTCTCTGAGTGCACAGCTGGACTCTGGGCTTGATCTCAGGTCCCTGAGACGGTGATCCTGAGAGCATGACCTGAGCCAAATCTGGGGCTTAACTGAATGAGCCACCCAGGCACCCCTTTTTTTCTCTAATCACAGTTTAATAATGTGGTGGCTGCTATGTCAAAATTGGTGTAATATAAGCACGAGACTATCTATCTCTTGTGTCTGTTTAATTTTTTTCCTTTTTTTCTTTTTCTTTTTTTACTGAGTTATATTAGTCACCATACAGTACATTATTAGGTTTTGATGCAGTATTCCACAATTCACTGTTTATGTACAACACCCAGTGCTCCATGCAGTCTGTGCCTCCTTAATACCCATCGCCAGACTCGCCCATCCTCCTAACCCCATCCCTTCTAAAACCCCTTGTTTCCCAGAGTTAATAGTCTCTAATTGTTCGTCTCCCCCTCTGATTTCTCCCTCTTAATTTTTCTTTCCATGTTATTCCTTATGTTCCACAAATAAGTGAAACCATATGATAATTGACTTTCTCTGCTTGAGTTACTTCACTTAGCATAATCTCCCCCAGTCCCATCCGTATTGATGCAAAAGTTGGTATTCATCATTTCTGATGGCTGAGTAATATTCCATTTTATATATGGACTACATCTTCTTTATCCATTCATCTGTTCAAGAGTATCTTGGTTCTCTCCACAGTTTGGCGACTGTGGCCATTGCTACTATGAACACTGGGGTACAGACGGCCCTTCTTTTCACTACATCTGTATTTTTGGGGTAAATACCCAGCAGTGCTATTGCTGGGTCATAGGGTAGCTCTACTTTTAATTTTTTGAGGAACTTCCACACTGCTTTCCAAAGAGGCTGCACCAACTTGCATCCTCACCAGTGTAAGACAATTTAGGAGGGTTCCCCTTCCATAACTTCTCCAACATCGTTGTTTCTTGCCTTTTCAATATTTGTCATTCTAACTGGTGTAAGTGTCTGCTCATGTCTTCTGTCCATTTTTGACTTGATCATTGTTTTTCTGGGAGTTGAGTTTGAGAAATTCTTTATAGATCTTGGATATTAATCCTTTGTCTGTCATACCATTTGTAAATATCGTCTCACATTGTGTGAGTTGCCTCTTTGTTTTGTTGACTATTTCCTTTTCTTTACAGAAGTTTTTATCTTGATGAAGTCCCAAAAGTTCATTTTCTTTTGTTTCCCTTGCCTTTGGAGACGTGTCTTGAAAAAAGTTGCTATGGGTGATGTCAAGGAGGTTACTGCTTATGTTTTCCTCTAGGACTTCGATGGAATACTGTCTCACATTGAGGTCTTTCATCCATTTTGAGTTTATCTTTGTGTTTGGTGTAAGAGAATGGTCTAGTTTCATTATTCTGCATATAGCTGTCCAATTTTCCCAGCACCATTTATTGAAGAGACTGTCTTTTTTCCATTGGATATTTTTTCCTGGTTTGTTAAAGATTAGTTGACCATAGAGTTGAGAGTCCATATTTGGGGTCTTTATTCTGTTCCATTGATCTATGTGTCTGTTTTTGTGCCAGTACCATGCTGTCTTGGTGATCACAGCTTTGTAATATAGCTTGAAATCAGGCAATGATGCCTCCAACTTTGTTTTTCTTTTTCAACATTTCTTTGACGATTCAGGGTCTTTTCTGGTTCCATATAAATTTTAGGATTGTTTGTTCCAGCATTTTGAAAAATGTCCTTAGTATTTGATTGAGATGGTGTTGAAAGTACAGATTGCTCTGGGCGGCATAGACATTTTAATAATGTTTATTCTTTTGGTCCATGAAAATGGAAAGTTTTTTCATCTTTTTGTGTCTTCTTCAATTTCTTTCTTGAGTGTTTTGTAGTTCCTAGAGTATAGATCCTTTACCTCTTTAGTTAGGTTTATTCCAAAGTATCTTATGGGTTTTGGTGTGTCTGCTTAAATTTGATAATTTATATGCCTAAGAACTCATCTAGTACATCAAGTTTTTCACATTTGTTTATAGTTGAAAAAAGCAGTTTTATATATTTAAGATTTTTTTTAAATCTCTGTAATTAGTTTCTCTTTTCTTATTTTGTGTATTTTTTAAAAATTTATTTATTTATTTGACAGACAGAGATCACAAGTAGGCAGAGAAGCAGGAAGAGAGAGAGAGAGAGGTGGAAGCAGGCTCTCTGCTGAGCAGAGAGCCCAATGTGGGGCTTGATCCCAGGACCCTGGGATCATGACCTGAGCCGAAGGCAGAGGCTTTAACCCACTGAACTACCCAGGCACCCCTATTTTGTATATTTGAACTTGTTTGCCTTATCTCATGGTTAGGCTAGTTAACATCTTATTTATTTAACTTTTTCTCTTAAACTTTCTTCGATTATTTCACATCCTTCTTGTTTTCTGGTTAATTTTTATTTTATTTTATTTTTTAATTTAAGTTGAATTAATTAACATACAATGTATTACTAATTTCAGAGGTAGAGGTCAGTGATTAATCAGTCTTATATAACACCCAGTGCTCATTACATCACATGCTCTTCTTAATGTCTAACACCCAGTTATCCCATCCTCCTACCTCTCTCCCCTCCAGCAACCCTCAGTTTGTTTCCTATGATTAAGAGTTTCTTATGGTTGTCTCCCACTCTGATTTTATTTTGTTTTATTTACAAATGAATGGGTAAAGAAGATGTGATATCTATCTATCTATATATTTATGGATATATAGATCTATACATCTATATATCTCAGCCATCAAAAAATGAAAATTGCAATTTGCAACAACTCAGATAGAACTAGAGAGTATTAAACTAAGCAAAATAAATCAACCAGAGGAAGACAATTATCATATGATCTCACTCAGATGTGGAATTTAAAAAACAAAACAGAAGATCATATGGGAAGGGAGGGAAAATATTTTTGGTTTTAAGGTATTTCACTTTTTCATAATTTTCCTTCGGATTATGCTATTTTTATATTTCCATCTTTTCAAGTTGAATGGGAATTAATGTTTTCATTCTTCACTTTTATTAACAATGTATTAATAATCAATTTACTAATCAGCAAATAATTAATTATTATAAACTGAATTTTAAATTTTTGGCTACAACTTTATCTATATGGCATACATTCTATTATACAGGGTTTTTGTGATCATAATTTTCTAGTCATGCTGTAAATTTGGTTTTGATTTTCCCTTTGGGTGTGAGAGTGAATTAATGAAATATTTCAAAATTTAAAGATCATGGAATTGTTTTGTCTTTTTTAAAAATTTCTAGCATGTATGTATAGATGTGTGTGTGTGAATAGATAGGTAATAAATATAACTTATAAGAACATATAGTCTCTGTGTTCAGAATATGTAGATTAATATAGCAGCTACATTATTGATTATTTTATTTATATCTTTACTTTTAATCTTTTTACCTTAACTTTGTAATTAATCTTGAGGTGTCTATGGTTGAAAGACATTAATTTTCTCTCTAATGGAAAATTGAATTTCAAGGTTATTTATATCAAGTTGTTTGGAGATAACTTTTGGCAGATGTGCAACATCAAGATCATTACCTATTTCACTGATAATTGTGAAATTGTATAGCACATCATCATATAATGTATAAATTCTATTCTTACAAAAAAAGTTCTACATTTTGCATTTGACTTTTTATCTGCCACTGAAAAATGTTTTGCATACCTTCTTGTATGGAAGTATTAAGATCATTAAAAATACTGATGGACAAGTCAATCTGGTTGAATACTTCATGAATCTAAAATGTTGAGACCAAACTGTGTTTTTTTATCCTGATTCCTCAAAGAGCTTCTCCCCTTGGTAATCATTATACCCAGGATATAATATCAGTTGTTTATGATTAATAGACTGGAAGTTTCATAGAAAGAAAGACCTTGACCTCAACACAAATTTTATCTATTTCATAAATTTTATCACATTACAAGGCATATTGTTCAGTTCAACTGACATTATTTTTACACAAAAATTTCTCAAAATAAAGGAAGTAGTATAGTAATTTACATTCAAATCTTTATCTGGTTGCTACTACAGAATATTTTCTTGTCTTTGCAACTGTGTCATCAGAACATACTCCTACTGAAAATTAAAAATCTTATTTGACAGTGCAATCCTTTGTAGTCCAAAAAATTCAGATCAATTTGTATTTATTAACAATAAACTGATTTTTTTTCCTTCATAACGTTAATATGTTTAGGTTACCCATATACTAAAAATTATTGCCATGTTTGCAGTATCTATGTGTTTGTCAAATGACTCTGAAAAATGCTTTGCTAGCCTATGAGTTTCATGAACAAGCTTTCCATATAACTAATTAGTTCCAGAATAGATAGAGTGACAGCATCTTTGGAAAATGGTGTTTAAGGCTAATTTTTTGTCCAGATTTACCCAACATTTACAAACAAATAAACTCTTACTAGTGTAATTTTTAACATTAGTGTCAACTATTTCATATGGCTATTTAATCTTAGCAAATTTTAATGCTGCTTTGGGAATGGTGTTAAGAAAACTGGACAACTACATGCAAAGGAATGAAACTGGAGTACTTTCTTTCACCATACTCAAAAATAAACTCAAAATAGATTAAAGATGTAAATATGAGACCTGACACAATAAAAATCCTTGAAAAGAGCATAGGCAGTAATTTCTCTGACATCAGCCATAGTAACATTTTTCTAGATATGTCTACTGAGGCAAGGGAAATAAATGCAAAACAAACAAACAAAAAACCCAAACTATTGGGACCATGTAAAAATTAAAAAAAAAGTTCTGTACAGTGAAGGAAACACTCACCAAACTAAGGGGGTATCTACTGAATGGGAGAAAATATTTGCAAATGACATATCCAGTAAAGGGTTAGTGTCCAAGATATACAAAGAACTGATACAACTCAAAATCCAAGAAATAAGTTAATTCAATGAAAAGTGGACAAAAGACATGAACAGACATTTCTCCAAAGAAGAAATACAGATTGCCATCAGACACATGAAAATATGCTCAACATCACTCATCACTAGGCAAATGCAAATCAAAACTACAATGAGATGTTACCTCACATCTGTCAGAATGGCTAAAATCAAAACCACAAGACACACAAGTGTTGGTGTGCATTTGGAGAAAAATGAACCCTCTTGCACTGTTGGTGGGAATGCAAACTGATGAAGCCACTGTGGAAAACAATATGGAAGTTTCTAAAAAAATTAAAAATAGAACTATCTTATGATCCAGTAATTGAACTACTGGGTATTTAGCAAAAACTAAAACAAAACAAAACAAAACAAAAAACAACAAACAAACAAAAAAACATAAGCACTAGTTCAAAGGTACACATGCACTCCTCTGTTTATTGCAGCATTATTTACAATAACCAAATTATGGAAGCAGCTCAAATGTCCATTGATAGATGAACAGATAAAGAAGATGTGGTATAAATATACAATGAAATATTATTCAGACATTCAAAGAATTAAATTTTGCCATTTGTAACAACATGGATAGTGCTAGAAAGTATAATGGTAGGAGAAATAGGTCAGAGAAAGGCAAATACCAGGTGATCTCACCCATATGTGGAATTTAAGAAAACAAACAAATGAACAAAGAAAAACAAAATACAAAACACAGACTGTTAACTACACAGAACAAATTGATGGTTACCAAAAGAGAAATGTGGGCACATGGGTGAAATAGGTGATGGGGATTAAAGAGTACACTTATCTTGATGAAAAAAAAAAAAGATTTTTTAAAAATAAATAGAAAGAGACTAAAAATAACTAATATTTATATGTGAAGTACTAAACATCTGATTTAGTAAAATTATTACTCAGAACTGGGGCACCTGGGTGGTGATGCCGGTTTGATCTTTGACTCTTGGTTTCAGCTCAGGTCATGATCTCAGGGTCATGAGGTTGAGCCAGGGGTCAGTCTCTGAGCTAAGCAAAGAGACTAAGACTTTCTCTCCTCCTTCCTCTGCCCCTACTCCAACCCAGTTCTCACACACTCTCTCTGTAAAATAAATAAATAAATCTTTAAAATTATTAATCAATATTTTTCATTTTGAAGAAGTCTTTATTTTCAAACTTATTTCCTTATATTTTACATTTAAATCTTCTTAAGTTTTGAGGATTGCATTGCTTTATTAGCCAGTACATTGCCATGAAAAACATACTATTGTGTTAGCATTTCATCACCAAATAAAGCTACAAAGTTGAACATGTATATGAAGGAATATACATCTGAGTAAAATTTTTGTTTGTTTAGAATTATGTATACCATTAATATTTGATTTATGACTCCTTCCACATCCAGTAAAAGGTATTTTTAAAGTCCCACCTCCCTTTTTAAGATTTTATTTATTTGTCAGAGAGAGAGAGACCATAAGCAGGGGGAGTGGCAGGCAGAGGAAGAAGCAAGCTCCCAACTGAGCAAAGAGTCTGATGTGGGACTTGATCCCAGGACTCTGGGATTATGATAGAAGCTTAAGGCAAATGCTTAACCCACTGAGCTACCCAGGCATCCCAATTGATACATTTTACCACAAGAGTTAAAACTTACTAATACCCCTAATTGAGCTAATAATTTTGAGCTACAAATTGAAAAACAGATTTGATTTGAAATAAACTGATTGTACTGTTTTATGGAAGTGTTGAATCACTAAATCATACACTTAAAATTAATATTACACTGTATGTTAACTAACTAGAATTTAAATAAAAGCTTAGAAAAAGGAAAAAGAAATATGTATTTCTCAAAAAAACCTAATTGTAAAATATACAAGTTTTAATACATGAATGCTTACATTTTTAATATTTTTACATATTTCTGAGCTATGCCTGGGAAACTAAACTTAAAATATCTCTTACTGAAAAAATTGAAAGTAGAACTATCATTTGATCCAGCAATTCTACATCTGGGCATTTATCTGAAGGAGATAAAATCACTATTTCAAAAAGATATCTGCTGCCCTGTGTTCACTGCAGCATTATTCACAGTAGCCAAAATATGGAAACAACCTAAGTGTTCATCAACAGTTGATTGGATACAGAAAATGTGGCATACACACACACACACACACACGTGTGTGTGTGTTTATATCTATCTATCTCCTTGATATACATATAATGATATATAGATACATGCATATATACAATGGAATATGTTCAGCTATTAAAAAGAAAAAAAATCCTGCTTTTTGTAACAACGTGAATAGATCTTATTTTGCTAAGTGAAATAAGTCAAAGAAATGCAAATACTGTATTTTCTCATTTATCTGTAGAATCTAAAAAGGGCAAACAAAAAAATAGGGTAGAATGGTGGTTTCCCGGGGCTGAGGGTGGGTAGGTGGGAACTGGGACATGTTGGTCAAAGGGTACAAACTCCCAGATATAAGATTAATAAAAACTGGGATCTAACACACAGCATAGGGACTATAATTAACTATATTATATACTTGGAAGTTATTGAGAGTTAATCTTAAAAGTTATCACCACCATTAAAAAAACTATAATTATATGAGGGAATGTGCTTGTTAACTAACCTTATGGTGATAATCATTTCATAATACATACATGTATCAAATCATCACATTTCATACCTTAAACTGACACATATTAGTTTTCTATAATATCTCAATGAAGCTGAAAAAAATATTGCTTGAACCATGGTCCTGTTTTTCTGATTCATATGCCATTCAGAAGATGTGAGACTTACCACATGACTTCCACCAGCCAAGCTTGCTAAACCTCTCTCAAACAGACAATCTATCAATCATTCCTTGGGATTTCATAGCAAAATTGTTTTGTTATAAACATTTCTAAATACTTAACTCTCTAGTTAACAACGGATGGATCAAAGGATCCATTTAGAAAGACATGGCCATCCTCAAGATGTCTGCATCTGATGAGAAAACTCATAGAGATCCACGCCATTGAAGCCCCTAAAACAAGGCTGAAGAAATATCTTGGAAAGATTTTCTTTCTTGATTTGCGAGAGAATGAGTGAGAGAGAGCAGGAGAGAGGAGAAGCTCAGAGGGAGAAGCAGACTCCCCAAGGAGCTGGGAGCCCCAGGCGGGACGAGACCCCCCGCAAGTCCGGGGTCATGACCTGACTTGCCGAACCTGTGGATCGGCAAGAGAGTGCTGGGGAACCACACTCAATAGCCATGAAGAGTATCTGTCTCCTTATATTCTTATTAATAATAGGTTTGACAATTTTTTTATCTTTGCTGACCAGTTAAGTAGCCAAAATACATTGCATTTTAATGAGTTTCTTTTTTTAAATTAGTTTCTACTAGCGAGCTCACTTTTTCTTATAATTCTAAGACATACTTACACGTTGAGGATATTATCACTATGTCTCTCTTGTATATTAAAAACACTTTCCTCTTTGTACTTTCTTTTGTTTATACATCTCTGATGTTAAGGAGCCCAGTAGAGTCTAGGTCTTTTGCTATAAGGATTTATCATTTACTGTTCTTGCTTTTGGGCTCTTTGCCTAACCCAAAGAATCACTTACTTTGATGAAAGTCCATACCTAATGCAATTCCCAGTGAATTAATTTCCCAGGGCAGCTGTAAGAACCTACTACAAATTGGGTGCCTTAAAACAATAGAAGTTTATTGTCTCATTGTTTTGGAGGCTAGCAGTCTAAAATCAAGGTAGAGACAGGGCTGTGCTCTCTATGAAGGCTCTACAGTAGGGTCCTTTCATGCCTCTTCTGGCTTCTGGTGGTTGCCAGCAATGTTTGGCATTCCTTGGCTTGTGGATGCATCATTTCAAGCTCTGCCACTGTGGTCACATGGCCAGCTTCTTTCTGTATGTATCTGTTTCTGTATTGCTTCTCTTTTTATAAGGACACCAGTCATACTCAATTTAGAGCCTACCTTAAACTGGTATGATCTTATCTTAGTTAATTATATCTGCAAAGATCTTATTTCCAAGGAAAGTCACATTCTGAGGTTCCAGGAATGACATGAATTCAGGGAATTCACTCTTCAACACAGTACATACCATATGAAAAGCATCTAATGATGTGTTTCTTCTTTTGCTTCCAAAAATGTTTTATTCTTTCATTAAGCATCCTAAGACCTACTGTAATTACTTCTATCTGTATTTCTTACTTTGAGTCTCATGGCACACTTGGATTTCCATTCTGGGTAGATAAAAGATGATGAGAAGAGCTCAAAGAGCAGGAAGGGAGAGGAGTCATCTGTCCTCTCCTATGTACACATGAGATTCAAAAATGCACCTTGACATTCATCTCCATCAAGACATTAGTTTTCACTAATTCACTAATAATCAATTCTATTCTTCAAAATGGCCACATTCATCCTTATTTCATCTCTGCTCCATGTATGGTTGTCATGGAATTTTAGTACCCCCAACCCCTAAACCTCCAGGACTCATTCTTGCCATTAATATTTAGATAAAACAATCGAGTCACCATCTGATGATTCTGTTCTTTAGGTTGTGATTTTCAGCCCTTTCTGTGAACTCTCCTTCTCAACTGTTCTCATCCTCATTCTTTTAGCTGTTGTCCTATATACCTCCAAGTTCATCCCAACCATGGTTCTGATAGGGCATATAGCTATGGTAGAGGCAAAAGCAAGGGTAGGGCAAGGCCATGGAATACATGCAAAACCAAAACCTTAAAAATGTCCTACAAACTTTGGGAATATGCAATTTTCAGTGAATTTGTCTGCTTCTATGTGTGGACAATACACTTAACCTCCCCAAAACTTCATTTCCTTACCTGTAGGATGAAAGGTTATTAAAGTCCTAATATTCTGTTATTAGAGCTCTTAGAGTTCTAATATTCTGTCAAAGAGTAGCATGGTATCATCCTATGAGAGAACTGGTCAAAAATCACATGAATCTTGTTAAGCAACATAATAATTTTCTGACACCAAGGATTAAAGTCTATAATTACTTGCAGAGACTGAAGTGACCCATACGGAAGATCCTTGAAAAGTATCATATCAAGTGTCGCAGTATGATTGAAGGAGAAGATTACTTGAAGACATCTAAGTTTAAAAATAAAATCTCTAATCTTAAAGTTTGCTATCTTGCTCATTGCTTTAATCTCATTTGACTGTGGATGTAGTTATGGCTCGTCAAATCTAGTCAAATATATTTATTATCATCATCATCATTATTACTATTATTGAGATGACAGAAATTATTTTAATTATAGAAGACCATCAGCATTTGTGATTGACCTCTTCTGATCATGGCAGTAAGAAAATACCTTTTTGGATAAGTAATGATTTCATCAGTCAATTAATGCCCTAACAGGTGAATGTAACCAAATGCCAATGCTCTTGTTGATAATCAGCTTGCTCAAAGAAAAACACCATAAGAAGTATGGCTAGTTCAAGTAATTCAAAGACCAATTGTTCTCTTTTCTTTTGTTTTCTTTTGTTTTCTTTTCTTTTGTTTTCCCCACTGCTAGTGTGTTCTGTTATAATTGACTCCCTGCTCACTTGCAAGTACATCAGGTTTCATAAAAACATAAGTCTTTATCTCTAATTTCTCCCTGTTTTCTTGTTATTTTGGAGAGGTAAAATCAAGCAAATTAAAATGAGCTGTGGGGGCGCCTGGGTGGCTCAGTAGGTTAAAGCCTCTGCCTTCTGCTCAGGTCATGATCCCAGGGTCCTGGGATCAAGCCCAGCATCCAGCTCTCTGTTCAGCAGGGAGCCTGCTTCTTCCTCTCTCTCTGCCTGCTTCTCTGCCTACGTGTGATCTCCATCTGTCAGATAAATAAACAAAATCTTAAAATGAGCTGTAAAAAAATGATCTAAAAGATCCCCCTCCCCCAATTAAGACCTGCTGTATGAGATTAGGTTCACTGTGCGTTTAAAGAAGGTCATGATTCATTAACTATGACCTGTAACAATCAAATAAACAAAACCAGATCTACAAAGCATCCATTAGCACATTGAAGTGCATTAATCACTAATCATGTGACTTGGGGCTCAAACATTTGCCAAAACAGCTGTTTTCTCAGTTCAAATAATGAAGAGAAAAAAACAGCTGAAGCCAATTAGTGGATAAGCATTCATTCCCAAATATCTGAGACAGTTAAATGGTTTATTTTGCAGGACAGATATGTTGTTATTCAGATCCAAGGAAGAAAGCTCCTTTTGCAAAAAAATTAAAGGTTTTACATTAACCCTTGTTTGTGCTGGGCTCTCCTCCAAAGAGCAAGCAGAGAAATAAACAAACAAGTAAACAAATGAATAAACAGCTAATTAAAATCTAGTGTTCTTGAAAGCAGTGCAGTGAATTATTTATGTAGGATTGTTTCTTTGCTCAGAGAATATTTTAGGCACTCAGGAGGCCTAAGAATGTGAACACAGGATTCTAGCGCAAAGGAAAATATATCTGATTTCAAAAAGAAATTATGTTTATGAAAGAGAAATGATCTATCAAACAGAAGTAGACTCTCAAAAAACGCTGAGCATATTTTCCATACTCAGATTCTAAAAGATCTATTTTCAACAAAGGGAAAATTGTCCACACATTGTATTTTTGTTTGGCATCACCACTTTCATTGACTGAGTTTTCAGCAAGAATCCTCCAATGTTCCCAGCACCACTTATTGAAGAGGCTGTCTTTTTTCCATTGGACATTCTTTCCTGCTTTGTCGAAGATTAGTTGACCATAGAGTTGAGGGTCTATTTCTGGGCTCTCTATTCTGTTCCAGCCACATGCAGAAAAATGAAATTGGACCATTTCCTTACACCACACACGAAAATAGACTCAAAATGGATGAAGGACCTCAATGTGCGAAAGGAATCCATCAAAATCCTTGAGGAGAACACAGGCAGCAACCTCTTCGACCTCAGCCGCAGCAACATCTTCCTAGGAACAACGCCAAAGGCAAGGGAAGCAAGGGCAAAAATGAACTATTGGGATTTCATCAAGATCAAAAGCTTTTGCACAGCAAAGGAAACAGTTAACAAAATCAAAAGACAACTGACAGAATGGGAGAAGATATTTGCAAACGACATATCAGATAAAGGACTAGTGTCCAGAATCTATAAAGAACTTAGCAAACTCGACACCCAAAGAACAAATAATCCAATCAAGAAATGGGCAGAGGACATGAACAGACATTTCTGTAAAGAAGACATCCAGATGGCCAACAGACACATGAAAAAGTGCTCCATATCACTCGGCATCAGGGAAATACAAATCAAAACCACAATGCGATATCACCTCACACCAGTCAGAATGGCTAAAATCAACAAGTCAGGAAATGACAGATGCTGGAGAGGATGCGGAGAAAGGGAAACCCTCCTACACTGTTGGTGGGAATGCAAGCTGGTGCAACCTCTCTGGAAACCAGCATGGAGGTTCCTCAAAATGTTGAAAATAGAACTGCCCTATGACCCAGCAATTGCACTATTGGGTATTTACCCTAAAGATACAACCGTAGTGATCCAAAGGGGCACGTGTACTCGAATGTTTATAGCAGCAATGTCCACAATAGCCAAACTATGGAAAGAACCTAGATGTCCATCAACAGATGAATGGATCAAGAAGATGTGGTATATATACACAATGGAATACTATGCAGCCATCAAAAGAAATGAAATCTTGCCATTTGCAACAACATGGATGGAACTAGAGCGTATCATGCTTAGCGAAATAAGTCAAGCGGAGAAAGACAACTATCATATATCTCCCTGATATGAGGAAGTGGTGATGCAACATGGGGGCTTAAGTGGGTACGAGAAGAATAAATGAAAGAAGATGGGATTGGGAGGGAGACAAAACATAAGTGACTCTTAATCTCACAAAACAAACTGAGGGTTGCTGGGGGGAGGGGGTTTGGGAGAAGGGGGTGGGATTATGGACATTGGGGAGGGTATGTGCTTTGGTGAGTGCTGTGAAGTGTGTAAACCTAGTGATTCACAGACCTGTACCCCTGGGGATAAAAATATATGTTTATAAAAAATAAAAAATTATTTAAAAAAAAAAAAAAAGAATCCTCCAATGGTGGATTCTATAGCTTCTCCCGCTACAATAAAGAGATACTCTAGAACTTCCCCTTTTTTGGCAGTCCCGCTAATAAATCAATTAATATTAACCACTGTTAAAACTTCAAGAAACATGATGTGTCTTCCTCAAAGAATCATCACAGGCATGGTGCCAAGAAATAATCTACTTCTATATAGACAGAAAAGAGTAAGGGCTTTGCAGTGAGATCATTTAAATCCTGACTTGGGCCACTTACTAGTTAGGGAACATCTGGACTTTTGAAATCCTTCTTAACCTGTGTATCTTTATCTATATGATGTGGATACTTACATCTTTCTTACCGACTCACAAATTTATGTTATGAAATTTAGATAAGTCATTTAGTTTTTGAAATAATAATTGCAAAATAGAAATATAACATATGAACTTCTCCAAAACTCAATACTTGCCAAGAGAAATGCGAAAATATATTTAAAAAATTGGTTAGCATTCTGCCATTAGAAAACGAGCATTTGAGATAAATGGTAGCTGTTTTCATTATTGTTTATAAAATTATGTCGTGGGGTATCTAGAATAGACTGGGCCTTTACAACTGGGAGAGAATGGACTGATCACTTAATAAATTGCAAAAAGTTTGATTTTCTAGGATAAAGGGATAATTTCCCTTTTGTGGAGGAATTAATCTCTCTGGAGGGATGTTATTTAAGTATGCTATTTTGAGATGGTCACCTACGTGCTGATCTTGGGAAGTCCTAAGGATGGTGAGTAAGCCAAAATGCAGCTGCTTCAGAGAAGATGTGAAATATTATTATATTGAGGTATTTTGTCCTTGGGATCAGTTTCATAGTGTAAGCCTGAAGAAAGTCCAGTCCCTAATATAGGGATATGGAGGTTTCACCAGAGAATGGATAGATTCACTGTCAATGATGCTGAAAGAGCAGAAAATTAAGGACTTATTGGAAAAATGAAAGCGTCTCCTCCTTTTAGAGGCATAGGAGGTTAGGGGCTAGAAATATGTTTATGGGCAATCCCACTGCGGGAAGATAGGATGGATATCAAGAGATGATGGAAAATCTGAGATGGGAGAAAAAAATAATCTTACCACAGCTAGGAAGTCAGGGGCCAAGGAGCCCAACTGGGGATGGAGAAGCTGGGAAGGTTAGCACCCTGGCAGCCACCTCATTCTCTCCAACAGTGTAGGTAAGTCCCATTCTCACCGTGCCTTGGCAGTATTGACTATTCACAATAAGAGATAAAATCTTGGGCAATACTATATAAAAATAGGATGGAATCCACCAGCTGCCACTCTGATAAGATATGCTTTATTCTTATAACCGCTTAATGTTTCTTGACATCTTTATTCCTTCTTGGACATGGGAAGACTATGCTTAGTTTATTCTGGAGACAAAACAGGTGAACAGACTTTAATTCAGCTTCGTTGTGAAACTTCTGCTCTTTATCCAATATGAATCTCCATCTCAGAGCTTCCTTACTTTTTCTGCTAGATTTTCCCCTTCCTTTCCTCTGGTTGCCACTTGAATTTCACAGGGTTTAGATATGTTGGTTCCCACATGGCAGTAGTAAATGTTTACATACCTAGTCTGTTTGTCTTGCTTTCTGGCTCTGGCCAGCGGTGTCTACTATAGCACAGCTGAAGGCAGAAGAGGGAGGGGCAGGCCATGTGGACCTGGAGTGCTCAAATGCCCTATCCCATCTAGGTTGTGGGTAGGCAATGGATGATCTCTAATTCTGTTTCAAATTTGCATTTTGATTGTTGGCACAAATAAAGATATTTCTACTTGTTGGCTTGCATTCATTTACCCTTTTGAGATTTTTTTTTCCTTTGTCTTTTATCTACTGTAGTTTTCAGTTTCAATTTATGTAAAACTGTGATACTGAAAAGATGTTAGTGCTTTATCAAGTAATTTCTTGTGATTGTTGTTTCACTTTTTTGTTTGCCTTTAAACTGTACATTTTGACATGCAGAAGAATGCAATATATTCTTTGTTTTACCTTTAAGTTTAAAAGACATTCCCTATGAAATATATTAACAAGTTAGTGTGCATGAACTTTAGATTATCTAAATAAAGACAATGAACAAAACTATTTAAAATTCAATGAAAGCTAAAAAACAGGTCAGGAAAAAATATTCTCATTTAATATTATAGATAGTAAATACCACAATATAATGATAATTCTTTTGGATTAAAAAAAATTTAATACTCATTTTAAAAGGAATTGAGAATTTCAGCAATCATAAAAAAGAAACATGCATAATCCTATACACCCAATAATCATAATTCCAATAATATTTTATTTCATTCATTGTTATTTGTACACATAAATAATTTTTTAAAGTGTGCAAGAAGAAGTTTAATCTTTCTCAAACATTTAAAAATAATCTGAGCTAAAGAAAAATCTTGTTTATAAATACAAAAGGTAAATTGTTTAGGATAGTTATCATTCTGGTGAGGTGCTACCCTTATTGATTGTTTGATAAAGAGTGAAATTGGGGAAAACCAGAAATCAATGCAGACATTTTGTAAAAGGAACCATAAATAAATCTCTTGATAAGGAAATTCAAGATTGAAGTATTCATACTAAGGAAATACTTTTGAATAAGCAAAAAAAAAAAAAAACCAATGAGGTATAAATATGACTATTATTTATAGTATATAGAGAAAAAGAAGATATGGTTTCCCTGGCTTATTTAGCACACTATATTCTGACAATGAGAGTATTATATTCCTATTATAACTATAAAAATTAACAGAAGTAAAAATTATGCTCACAATGTCAGATGAAAATATCAAATACAGGGCACCTGGGTGGCTCAGTTGGTTAAATTACTGCCTTCGGCTCAGGTCATGATCCTGAAGTCCTGGGATCTAGTCTCACATCAGACTCCTTGCTCGGCAGGGAGTCTGCTTCTCCCACTGACCTTTCTCCTCTCATGTTCTCTCTCTCATTCTCTTTCTCTTTCTCAAATAAACAAATAAAACCTTAAAAAATATAAAATACAAAATAATAGTTGGGTTCTGTGTTGAACTATGAAAATATGTGCACATGTATAGGAACATTACTGACCACACAGTTGTATTTGGCTAGTTGAAAAATTCATTTACTTCCTTTGCTTTAATTTTTTTCTTTAATGTTATTGTATTTTCCAGATAATTTGTAAAAGATATAGTCATACTAATAAGATGAGTAATAATAGTAGCATGTGTATGTTTGTCTATGACCACAGCATTTCCTCATTCCACTCTGGTATTTCATCATTAACATGTCTCACCGAACTGTTTCCTTGTCTCCAGCAGGAAGTGCTAATCATCAAAACATTGGGATTTAGAATTTACCACATCATTTCACTCATTTCTCTAAGACTTTTCCCTGAATTTCCTTATCCTTCATTAGGGCAGATCCATTATCCCATTATCCATTATGCACATTTGAATGTGTGTTGGAAAGATGAGCCAGTTGTCTGGGATTCTTGTTTTGGTGTTTGCATTAGAGGATAAAAGCTTCAAAACAAGACTCTTTGTTTGAAAATTTTCTTTTGGATTCCACTTAAAAGACAGAAAAATGATCAAAATAGCATCCCACAAGCCTCGTTGGCAGGACTGTGATGTGTGTTGAAGTTTTCTTTATTCTTGGAATTGGCACTCGTTGGAGAGTTTTTCAGATAGTAGATACATTTAAGAAGAAAGTGCTTGAAGCTTCAACTAGTATATGATTAAATTAATGAGCCTGATTCTCTGACCTCTGGATTGGAAGCTGGGTGACATTAATTATCTATAAATCCTTTTCACATCCTCTATTCTCTACACCAGCCAAGAAAGTAACTTCCTCCCAGTGGAGCAGGAATGAGCTTTCCATGGCTTTTTGTGGAGTTGTATCTGTAGCATGGGTAAAATTTCATAAGATATTTAAAAATTACTGCTACTTGAAACAAAGTAATATTAGTCATCCTTTTTGTAAGAAAGGAAGGAATTAAAAAAAAAAAAAAAAAGAGCACACAAGAGCCCTTTTGGTGGGCCTGCTGTTTTTCTCACTGGCTTTACTTTAAAGGCATTTCTCCAGCTCCTGCTCCTTTGATTTATGGTCACTTGAAGTGATCCCTAACGCCCCTCTTTTGTTTCTATGTTCTGTGTCTCTGCCAACCCTTCCAACAGAGCCTACTCTTCTGGAATTGTTCTAGCTGTGGTTGAAAGGAAGTTTGTTTATTTGGTTTCAGAGCTTCTCAAATAAAACAAATTTGTGTGTGTAATAAACATAGGAGAAGCTGGAGTTCTTGGTTACAATGTAATATTTTTCATAGTCCTCTGGATCCCTCACATTTTGTGTGATATTCTTTCTTTATGTTAACCATACTGGTACAACCCTACCCTTACTGAAAAATTTCTAAGCCCTAGTAAATGTATTTAAAATTTGAAACTAATGACTTTTTAAGTAGACTTCTTAGGACTGTACCTGTTTCTCTCAGTGGTTTTGTCAGAAATTAGTCCAGATTGAATTATTTTCTGCACCAAAACAGAGAGGTACAGCTCCTTCCTTCCTTTATATATATGTAATAGGTTGTAGTCCAACAGTATCTACAGGGGTAGTATTTTACTATGAGTATTAAGATAGTAAAAAGAAAAGTCTCTTCTATTTCTTGTTAGAGGCATATAGGACAATCAGTCCTAGACTAAGCTTCAGGCTTTATTCTTCAATTGGCTTAAGGCATTTTTTTTTAGAATAAAGAGGAGAAATCATTCCCTCAAATTGTTTCCCACTTTGGGAGCATGCATACCCATATATCCTTAAAATATCACTTATTAAGAAGCAAAAATATATTACTGAACAAATAAAAATTCAAGAATCTAAGTCTGACTATGTCCTTACAGTGTTTAAAGAAAAGTTATCAATAATCCTGCAACATACCATTTGCAGCTGGAAAGCTTATGCATGACAGACTTGCTTCTTTAATGTCACTGCTTGACAGATTTAGTGTTGAGTTGGCAATCTTTTCACGGGTCAATGCTTTGTATCCATCTTCTCCCTCCATGTCTCATCCCAGCCAGACTGGTTTCTCAACCAGTGCTTTGCAAACTTTAACATGCATACAAATCACCTGTTAAAATACAAACTCTGTGAAAAGGGAGGTTCTGAATTTGGAGCTCTGGGGCCTGAGATTGTGTATTTTAGTAGACTCCAGGTGATGCCAATGCTGCTGGCCCACATTTAGGACCAATAGCAAGTCCCTAGGGGGGCGCCTGGGTGGCTCAGTGGGTTAAAGCCTCTGCCTTCGGCTCAGGTTGTGATCTCAGAGTCCTGGGATCGAGCCCCACATCGGGCTCTCTGCTCTGCAGGGAGCCTGCTTCTTCCTCTCTCTCTGCCTGCCTCTCTCCCTACTTGTAATCTCTGTCTGTCAAATAAATAAATAAAATCTTAAAAAAAAAAAAAAGTCCCTAGGTTATCAGGGATCATCTTCTTAGATACTATGTAGCACTAGAAGAGACCCTGAGAGCTTCCAGGTATGTCTGTCTTTCTTCTAGTTCAACTCAACAGAACACCTACTCTGATAGTCTGCTTCCACAGTTCCTCTAGCTTCTCACAGCTTAATTATTTCAAGGTATCTTCCACAGCCAAAATGTGCTAGGGAAAGCAACTTGGGGTGGGATCCTGCCCAGGTGCAGGACCAGTCAGGAAGCGAATGCCGGGGCAAAAGGCACAGGAGTGACAGTTGTGAAGATAGGTTGAGGGATATGCTAATTAATGCTAAAAGCTGCAAAACAAGAATGAATGAAACAAGTGGTAGACTATGGATGCACTGTCAAGGAACAGCAAAAAATACCAGGGATCAAGCTTGACTTGGTACTCCCAGGAGACAGATTAGAATAGACAACATGGTGTTACTTTAGCTCTCCTATGAAATGCATGTCAGAGCTGGGCCTCTGCATATGTCTATCCAGGTAGTACAGTGAATAATTCCAGGAGGCACTATTCACCTAGACTATGATCCGAAAGATGTTTTCCAAAATTATACAATCTCATTTTTATTCTCATTCATGTGACTCTTAGAGCAATAGACTAAGTATAAACTTCAGTTGTAAAAACTACAGAGATGTTCTCCAAAAGAACCTTCTGTTTCCAACCCTTTGACTTTGAGTCAGTTGCTTCTAATAAAAAAAGAGTTGATTAATGTAGCTCTTGCCTTACATGAGACGGGGTTAAAGGCTTGGTGGCCTAGCAAAGATACCAGACAAATATTGTGGTTTAAGAACCTAGAATTTACTTCTCTCTCATGTAATATTTCTGAAGTGAACTTTTCAGGTGAGTGGACACTCTGCCCCATATAGTAATCCAGAGACCCTGTCTGACAGTGGATGTGCTACCTTTAATGGTTGGTTTCAAGATTGTTCCAGTCATTGCCTTCCCATACACTAAAGAAGGAACATCAGAATTAGGTCAATCAGAAATCAAACACTTGGCACCGGCTCACATTTTGTTTATAAGAGCTAGAATGTGGCCATAATCAGTTGTAGAGAATCCAGGATTACTGCCCTAGATGGGACCTTGGGGTTGGGCAGGTCCCAGCAACAATTACTATTATGGAAAAAGGGAAGAATACATTTTTCTGGATATCTACCAATATTTTTAATACTTTTTAAACAGAGACTCCTTTAGTGTCCTAAAATGAGTAATTTTTAATTTAACTAAAAGTTATTGATTATTTTCTACATAAGTGGGTGTATCTCTTCTTCAAGATACTTAAAGCTATAGACTGCAGTCACTCTAATAATCCAGGAGTGGACAAGCTGTCATGATGATTCTCTGGTTTATTCCAATGAGTTGGATCCCCACCATTCAAGGGTACCTGAGACAGCCCTAGCTTTCACTACTCTACCAGTGTAATTATTATGGGGCCACATCATATACTGGTTTGGACAATGGATTAAAGAGTTACCCTACATTAAACATCAAACACTTTACTTAGCACCACCATAGCAGCCTCTGCTCAGAAAGCTTTAAAGGCCAGTCTGGAGACTAGAATTATGAACCCCACTCCAAATTTCCAAGATCCCTGTTAGACTATGATGATGCACACATGTATTTCCTTGGTATCCAATATACACCAGGAAATGGCAGTTTCTTAAATGTTTCCTGTGTATATGCATTGCCTCTTTCCACATACACGATTGGTTTTTCTTAAACTATTTATTTCAATATATTGAGTGGGTAGTGATTCATTTGTATATAGATGTATTTATCATTCCATTATTGACAGATAAGAGTATACATTTCAGCTTCCTCTTCCATCCTTGTTTTTACTCACAGTATTATTTCAAGTCTGAGTTCCCTCCATGAAGCATAGACTAAAACAAAATTCAGTATAAGCTGAGCTTCACTAGCTAGGTATATAGAAAAGATCTCAGTAACTATTTGCATTTGTAGAAGGCACTAATTAAAAATGGGGTGTACTGGGGCACCTGAGTGGCTCAGTGTGTGAAGCCTCTGCCTTTGGCTCAGGTCATGATCTCAGGATCCTGGGATTGAGCCCCACGTCTGGATCTCTGCTCAGTGGGGAGCCTGCTTCCCCACCTTTCTCTCTGACTGCCTCTCTGCCTACTTGTGATCTCTGCCTGTCAAAGAAATAAATAAAATCTTTTTAAAAAATGGGGGGTATTGGGACACCTGGGTGGCTCAGTCAGTAAACCTTTGTCTTCAACACAGGTCATGATCCAGGGTCTTGAGATAGAGCCCCACTGAGAGGGGATCCTGCTTCTCCCTCTCCCACTCCTCCTGCCTGTCTTCCCTCTCTTGCTGTCTCCCTCTGTCAAATAAATAATTAAAACCTTTAAAAAAATAAAAATGGTGAGTATAGAAAAGCCAAAATTGAGTTATGTGTGTCTCTATTAATAAAACTAGATCCTCATCAAAAAATTCATATTTTCTCCCCTGTTCCAAAATGATTAATACTCATGCTTCAGAAATATGTGCCTAGAGAGAATTTATTTTCTATCAAAAGGTGCTTTCTTTTCAGGAAGATGCTTCTGTTGCAAAGTAAATTAGTCATCTTGAAGGATGTCAGTGTATTGACGTTGGGATGATTTATTCAGCCTTTTGCAAGTCAAACTTGGAGTAACATAAGTAAAATATCTATCACTAAGCCTTTGTACTCAGCACTGACGGCACAGCATTACTTTGAATATTATTTTTGTTTCCCTCCTAGAGCCCCAGGTGTTGGCGCACACAAAAATGGGAGCACGAGATGAGAGAACATGTGGACACAAATGAGTCTCAGGAACTTCAAAGTGCATTTGCCTATTAGGTTCCTGATAGCAAGATACAGCTGTTGTCATCTGACAGGTAGGTATTTGCTCCTTGGTCCAGGCTCCCGGAAAGTTCTAAGATGCATAATTCCGTAGAATTTATGGGCAGGCTCTACCCTTCACTCTAAATCTGAATATCTCATAGTGATTGCTCTGATTCACCAGAAGATTAATTTCTGTTAAGTGAATTCTCATGTGGATGTTTGAAGTCCCTTACCTATTTTATTCTGAAGCATGCTTCTGTATCCTCTGCCTCTCCAGAGTTGTCACATTCTTTCAGAGTCCGAGGGTGTGCTTATCTGTCACTTGCTTGCATATCCAATCCTGTGAGACAAATGGGTGGAGACCACCTGGGTTCTACCTGCTGAAGGACTTTGTTTTGCACAATGGCACAATCAAGAGAAATAATATCTTCATAACTTGAAATAATTGCAGGGTCTTTGCAAAAGTTCAATAACTGCAAAAGAAGGCTAAATACATGAGTCAAGTTTAATGAGTCAAATTAAAATGTGCCTCTTAAAATACTCTCTCATTTTGAAGGGGATTTCTATGTAGTAGATTGATATCAAAATGGTTTGTGTAGACAGTGTGTGTGTGTGTTATGTGTTACTGATTCTGATATTATACCACTTATAAAACTTAAAATTGGAAATAAAGCCTTAAGAGAGCATAAAAATAAAATTTATTCTTGAGGCATTTTTGAGTTTTTCATTCATTTAGTAGATATTTACTGATCATTCATGTGTTAAATACCGTTAAGGTATTATTAAGGTATTAGGTATTAAGGACACAATGGTGAACCAAACATATCTGATGTTTACTTTCCGGGAGCTTCTAGTCAAGAGGAAGGAGACAAGATCATTTCAAAGTTACAAATAAAACGAAGGAAAAAAGAAAGGGAAGGAGAAGTTTCCAGGGGTTACTAGAGATAAGATGGTTTGGGAGAAGTTTGAAAAATGGATGCCTGAAAAATGAGAGATGACCATCTACTTAGAGAGCCATGAGAGCGCTCCAGCCAAGGAAATGAAAATGAAGAGGTTTTCAAGGTATGGTATGGCCAAAGGAAGCAAAAGATGGTGTTTTGTCTAGCTGCAAGCAAGGGGGCAGTGAAGTGAGGTAAATTGCACAGGTAGGCAGAGCCCAGCTTATATAGTAGATTCCAAGAGACTATGGTCAGGGTCCCAGGTTGAGTTCCCGGGAGCAGTCTGTAAGACAGAAATCGGCATGGGGAGCCTTTATTGGAAGCCATCTTAGGTTCAATTTTGGAAGGCAGAGATGACTGGGGGTAGGGCGAAGGGAGACAATGAGCAGCACTGTAATTCCAACAAAGGTATCTGCCTACTCCATCAGACCAGTAGAGCTGGGTTGGCCTTTTAGAGTTGTCCCAAATTCTGCTGCAACATCGATCAGTCACTGGATATGGACTGCTCCTAAAAGGAGACACGACTTTGGAAGAAATAGTTTTCTTCAGCCAAGGCCCTCTACTAGGAAGACTGATACCTGAGGGCTGACTTGGCCAAATTCCCAGCAGCTCATGAAATAAGTTCTTTGTTGCTGAAGGGAGATTTAAGCATATGGATTTTATTTCAAGCACAATGGGAAGTCACTGAAGACTTTTCAAAATGAGGTATTATAGTCTGATTTACATTTTCATAGGATAGCTCTGATTGTCATATGAAGAGTATAGAATGCAGTAGTAGAATCAGGGAAACAAAGTATAGTATTTGTATAAAAGCAAAAGGGTCAGTCAGATTTGCTCACTGGTATTTTATCTTGATGACCAAAAGTCGTAAGATTGAGATAAATCAAAGGAAACAATATTTGTTCGTATTTAGTAATAACAGACTTAATAAGAGAGTTAATATGATTTAATTGAATGTTCTTTCACTCAGTCTTTCCTGAGAATTGCTGAAATAAGAAACTGCTCATAACTGTGGTTTGAATATCATACACATGCATGGAGTGAGTGACAGAGAGAGGGGGAGAGAGAGAATTTAATTTTTCTTTCTTTCTTCTTTATAAAGTTAACCTGATTTTTGGTTTTTAAGTTTTCCCCTTAAGATTCAAATTTCTGGATTGGATTCTCACTTAAGAGTCTTCTGATAGGTCATGTATGATAAATCTTCACAATGTGCCATCAGTTTCACCTCTTTAAAAGAAATCTCAACTTATTAACCTCACTGACAACCTTTCAGAGTTTGCGGTAGACTCACCTCTATTCCAAGAGAAGTAAATGCTCACTGGTTGATTAACCTACTGATAAAGAAGAGGATAATTTGGCTATATGGCTGTAAAATAGAAGCACAAATGGGATAGGTCTTGTTATGGGATAGTTCTTTATCCTGGTTTTGGTGGTGGTGATACCAATGTCCATATGTGATAAGTTGACACATTCCACTATATACATTCGTTACCAATGTCAATTGCCTGGTTTTGATATCGTACCAAAGTTATGTAAAATCTAACCATTGGGAGAAACTACATAATGGATACCAGAGACTTCTTTGTACTATCTTCCCAGCTTCCTTCGAATCTGTAGTTGTTTCAAAATAAGAAGTTAAAAAACTCTTTATTTTGTATGATAAATACAGTAGGCATGCCATCCGTCTTCTTGGATCGTCATACCTACTCTGATGCTGTAAACCACTGCAGCTGCTTTGAGGAACTGGGAACCCTGTTTCACTCAGACATCCCCTGCTTGCTCCAGACCACATAGCCATCTGGCTGTCCCATAAGCACCCTGAACTCAGCATGTCCAGTACTCACCCCTTTCCTCAAACCAGTGACATTTTTAGCCTTTAATCTTATGTCTCACCTGTACTGAAATTCTTAAAGTTCTCTAAAATGTTTTTCACTTAGCTCTTACTTTCAGCTCATGCTGCTTCTGTACCTGAAGTGATCTCTGATTTCTCTGTGTGAGAGACGCCTCCACATCTTTCCAGATGTCTCATCTTTCTTAAATGTCTCCTCTTTGATGAAAGTACACCATGGATTCTGCATCCATACTCTCATAGAAGTGTGGAATAAAACATGAATTACTGAACTGTAACACAGTGACTTGTATTCCTGTCTGCCTTCAGCGTAGGGTTGTAAGAATCTCCAAATTATTATTTTAAATTATATATTGTGCTTGCAACACAGGAGGGAAAAATACATTTTTGTTAAAGGAACAAATGGATGAATAAACTAAATTATTGATCTATACAATTGCTGTTGGCCATAAAATAAATTCATATTAAAATATTTGTCATGTTTCCTAAACACTTTTAAATAATTACCTTATTTGATTTTCACAAAATCCATCTTAACTAGTCAGCAGAAATATTATTATCTTAATTTAAGCACTAAAAGAATATAAAAGAAGTCTTATGTGACTTGTCTGAGGACCATGGGTTAACACAGTGGAAGAGCAAAGATTAAAACCCATGTTACCCAGGGGTGCCTGGTAGCTTAGTGGGTTAAGCCTCTGCCTTTGGTTCTGGTCAAGGTCTCAGGGTCTCTGGATCAGATTGAGCCCTGCATTGGGCTCTTTGCTCAGTGCAGAGCCTACTCCCCCCTTGCCTCTCTGCCTAATTGTGATTTCTCTTTCTATCAAATAAATAAATAATAAAATATAAAAAAAAAAAAACTAAAACACACATTTTCTGATTTAGACTTCAATGTTTTTTACAATATATTATGATTGCTATCTCAAGATGGATACCCTCATCTTTGATATATTATAAAATATGCAGTTAATTTTTAAATAGTGTTTATAGTCTGTTTTCTAACACATTTGATCAAGTAGTCCTCAAAAGAATCCCACATGAAGTAGGTCCATATTCTTGGGAATTTTCTGCTAATGAAGCATGGAAGTGTAATGTTTTTGATTCCTCATTCAGCTGGAGCCTTCTCAGGTTAGCTCTACTTCCTTGGGCTTTAATTCCAGGTGATAGGGGCACTTAGTATGACAGGGTATGCCATGCAGCTTTTTTTTTTTTTTTTTTCTGGGGTTTTATGAACAAGAGGAGAAATTAACATTCTTATAGGGGAAAAAAATCTGAAATGCAAAGTCTCTGACATCTGTTTCCCTCGTTTAGTTGGATCTTTTAAGATCAGCTTATCTCTCTTGGCTCTTGGGGTCTGAAATTGAAAGCATTGCTTTGATTTATGTACATTACCATGATTTATGCACTGTTAAAATGAATGTCAGATGGCTTTATATTTTTGAAAAGGCAAGAGCCCAAACAGGTAGATTTTATCTCATTATCTGAAAATCAAGATGCTGAGCCATGGCTCAAATAGCATTGCTTAATTGCTTTAACTATCTTGATATTTTAAAGACCTGGCCTTGGCAAAAGTTAATTTAAATTGAGTTGTAAGACATAACATTCAGCCCACATTTACTCAGTGCCTGAACATGGACTTAAGGAGCTTGGAGAAGTCTTTCACAAGAAGTTAAGCAAAGATACAGATAAATACCATTTTAAAGAGAAGCAGATGACTGTAGGAAAATGTACCACCTAAGAAAAGGGTATACTTGGATGGTACTAACAACAGAATTACCTGGATGGCAGCATAAATCCTTTAAGAGAGAAACAATAATCAAGTGAATATTCAACATTAAGTAAAGGGTCTAGAGTAACTCTTGTCAGGAAAATCAAACCTGATCCTAATGAATCACAATGAAAACTATGGACGTTGCTTGATTTCCAGGCTTGTTTATGTTGTTTTATTTTTAATTTATTTTTATTTTATTTTATTTTTTATTTTTTTAACTAAATGAATGGCTTGATGACATGAAGTCAGAAGACATCAGACTCTACAATGTTCCTTAATCTACTGGTCCAACAACAAATGTGTTTCCACTTCATTTGACTAATAAATAGAGATGAAAGAGATTAGCCAACTGCTACTACTTTTTTCTAATGGATGTCATGTCTGAAATCAGAATGGCATGTGGGTATGCATGTGTTGGGGAGTAGCTATAAAATAATATGGGTGTATGTTTTATTGTTGTACTCTTAGGTGGTAAATACCCAAAGTCTTATAAAATAATATTAAGATTTTATATTTGCTTGTGTTATTCTGCATGTAAAACCAAAGTAGTGAACATGAAACATTGCAGAAGGGGCTCTCCAAGTAAATTCATTAACTCTTCAACCAAAAGATTTGCACCTCTTCGAACTTCATGTTGCCATATTTTCCTGGATGTTACTGCTTACTAGAGATACAAGGCTTGCTGGCATGAAATGCATCTTTCCCACCCACATAGTAGGACCTTGAGACTATGTCACAACATGACCTGATTGAATCTTTGTGGGGTCTGAATAAATAACCCTCCCCCTCCTTCAAAACCAATCCAGAAGAATTTGTTTATGGCATCAGGAGCATGGGATGGTTATAGTATGGGCAGGGGTCTGGTTGTGGGGGTAGAACAAAGGAGAGAGTGCAGGATACAGGAGAGAGGAAAAAGTAGCCAAACGCTCAGCCTTGCACATCTATTCCATGAGAGGGACTGAAAGGAGAGGAGGTCAAGTGGCTCCAGCAAATCTTCTGGTGGGAGAAAGTCCTTCAGGCCTTCCCTCTGCTACTTCCTTTACTACACACCTACATCTGCATGGGATTTGAACTTGAGGGGACTCGGTTTTAAACTGGGGATATGGATCTGGGAGGATTTCTTAGGCATCCAGAATACTAACATTCCTCATTCAGAAATAACGTTGATCCTCAATAACAAACTACAAACTTGAATCTGAAACTTTAACTTAGAATGTTTTGATTTATGGCAAACTTTTTTTCCCCTAATGGTAAAGAAAGTTAAAAAAAAAAGAGGGGGGTAGATCTATCAGGCCACAAAAGAAAATGAAAAACAGCAAAGCCACTAACATATTTGTAGATATGTCCTCTATAATTACCTGTAAGACCATATTTATTTAACAAAGTAATCCTTGAGTATCTATATTGGTTTTGCAATTAAATGGGAACAGAACTAGGCTTCTAATTGAAACTGGTTAATATGCACATATGGGCTAATGTGATAAGAAAATACTGATTTGAACACTGCAAACTACAGAAAAACGACAGTTTTTGTTCTACTATCTGTATTTTATTTTCCAGGTTTGATAAATAATAATATATTTAAAACAATAAAGTTTACCATAAACTTACATTTACTCATTAGCTTATACTCTGGTGATGAAATGTTGATTAATGCAGGTACACAAAAGAAGAGCTGACAAAAGCTTACAGGGTATTTCTCTATAGCAGAACCAATTCAAAACTATGACTATATGATGCTAGCAGCCAGATGGAAGCAAAGTTTTTTGAAAAACCAAACCTGAACAAAACAAATACGGTATTTTGAATTATTTATTTCAAATTTCCCCACATTTGCTATCATGTCTTCCAATTTAAAATAAAAATTCAGTAGTATTTCTTTCTTCCTCCTTCAAAAAGGACAATCATTTTGAATTCTACAGTTTCAATATTAGTATGACTCTAAATGTGAGCTAGTACTTTTGCCCCCAGGATTTTTAACAATGTGGTGTTGTATGTCTAACTATAAACTGTAAAATCTACTCAATTTAGAGGAAATAATCTAAGTTATTCCAAATATTTGTACTAGAATAAACTGATTAAACTGTGGACATTACTAATACCCAAATATTTGCTTTGTATATTTGTTTTATATATTTCTAGTTATCTAGTTCTTCACCTACACTGTCTATACATATTTACATTTCATTTAGATCTCAGCACAGTGTTTAAATTGCTTTTTTAAAAAAGTGTGTCTTTTGATAGAATTATAATAAATTATTTTAAAAATGAGATATCACAATAATTTCTTAGAGAGATGGTTTTATATTTTGAATTCTGCATGCTTTGTTTTGCACCATCAGTATTATGATACTAATGGAAACAGCTGAATATATGTTGTCTTTAAACTATTTCGAGTTATCTGAAATATATTCAGTTCTCATTTGTGATATACAGCAATATAACCAAAGTATTAGAATTTTTGACTTCATGAAAATGTTGCGCAAAATAGTGAAATACAATATATAAAGAAGCAGTCTTCATTTTAAGGAAATAATCAACTGCTTCCTAAAATCTGATTTGCATTTGAGCAATGTACTATGAGGAAGTAATGAATCTTTAATATTTAAAGCACTGCAATGATTAACAAAGTGTTGGAGGAGGGCATATATTTGGGCAGATTCACCATCTTATGATATTTGTTTTACTGTAATCCACTTTCCCTGGTATTAGGAGAAGTGTAATGGAAAAGGAAGAGTGATTGGAGGGTCTGATCAAATCCTCTCTGAATTACTCCATCAACCATGCGAAAAACCTATTATTGTATAGATCTTAAGGCAGGCCTGGATTGAATTATAGCCTTAGTACTCAATCTCTTTGAATATCATTATTCTCCAAAATATGTAGAGGTGGATATAGATGAAAATTAATTTACTCTGAGCAACCAGACTATTTAATCATCTAGACTGCATAGAGACAAATAATGTTCCTGGGGGTTGGGATATCAAACAAATTGTTCAACTTCTTTTCCACCCATGATTATTTAGAAACAACTATTGGGAAGAAATGTTTTACATGAGAAACAGGTTCTGGAATGATTAAGTGGCAAGCTACAACTCAATAAACATTTCTCGGACAAATGTTAATCTATGGTGTTCAATTGAGCCCAATAGTAATTCAATCCGTGTCCATACCTTAAACTGTGATCCAGATTGATGAATTTGAATGTCACTTTCTACAGAAAGGCCACCCTTTAAAAAATTTAATGCTCGTGGGAGAAAAAGGAATAAGAGGAGCCCCATTATCGTTGCCAGGCCTTTGCCAGAAATGGACTTCTGTGTCTTATGCTACAAATATCTCAGAAATAATACAGCAACAAAATACATACATGTATTAATTAGTCTGGAGTCTGAAGATATTTCTATTTTTCTTTTTAAAAGGTGGCAAAATCTAACTACATGAATATAATATCAGCAGCATCAGTACCATGTACAGTGGTTTAGTAGCCATTATTCTGTTCATTATTTCGTTTTATTCTTAGCATTGGAATTTATACATACTTTATATTCCATCACTAATTCCAGAGGTTACTGATAATTAAAATTCATTCCCTAAATAGCATCTATGAATACTGAAACAGACTTTACAGTAGATATGCTTATTCCTATTTTATGGGTGAAGAAACTAGGATTGTGAAAATGAAATATCTTGCCAAGCTCACTTTTTTTTTTTATCAAGGGCTACAGTGACATTACACTGGGCCTTCTTGCATTAAGGGTCAATTATGTTTTGCTTCCAGACAAACTCTATTTATAGAGGCTTCCAAATGTCACTTGGATAATACATATTTTGCTTGTACTTAGAATTTAAACACTTTCTACAAAACAATCTCTAAAGGGATTCTACTGCAAACACAATTTATTTGGGGGAATTAGCATGGGAATACAAATTAAATAAATATTTGAAACTATATTTGTTTTATTTCATATAAAAACAAACATTTTATTGTTAGAGCTTCTATTTTCAATGTTAGAGGTATACACAAATTTGTGGAAGTGAAGTATTCTAGCAGCATAATTTTCTCTTAATTTGCAATAATGAAGACCCGCTTATAATTGCCTATATGAGAAATGCAAGTAGCTTATGATTGATTTAATCAGTAAATCTACAGTTGAATAAAATAACTAGTTTATAAAGCGGTTAATTTCAGTTTTTATTTTTTATCTGTTTTTAATTTAGTGACCTAAGGTAAAATTATGTCCACATAGAAAGTAAGATTTAATGGCTAATCCACATAATTTTGCATCATGAACAAAATTATCAGTTTCAAATAACTATACAAGAAATATAAAGCCACTGAAATCAAAGCTAGCATCACCATCCCAGTTTAGATTATGTTAATCAACAGTAAATGCCAAGAACCTTTGGAATGTATATTTGCCTAGGAACTGGTAAAATAATACAATCATTATTAAAACGTTACATCAATTATTTATTTATTTTATAAATAAATATTTATATTTATTTATATATATTATTTATTTATTTTAAAAATTTTATTTATATTATTTTTTCCAAGTTCTTGATTAAATTCTAATTCACTTTATCGAAATCCTTAAAAAAAAAAAAGGTAAAATTTTCATTCTAGAAAGGTGTTTGAAAACTTAGTAGGGTATTCCACAAGGATTTGTGGATGGACAGATGGAGGATGGATGGATGGATGAGTCTATGATCAATCTCCATAAGATTTTTAAATTCTATCCTGCACAGGGACACTGAGGCAGGCATGTTGCATAATGAATTTGTCATGAAATCTACATAACTTTCCTTCCAAAAGAAAGAGTGGGTAAGACTGAAGAGAGAGTAATCCTTGAAAAATGGGTAAACAAACAAAAGCTCACTTGCCGTTTACTTGATCCAAACACAGCTGGAAATCTATTTCATGACCAGTACAACTTGGTCTCTTACAGATTTTGTTGATGCTATAACTTCTCTCATGTCCCACATGATGACATCAGGCTTGCTGATGGAGACAGTGGATCAGAGCCTCCACATTATGTAGAGGAATGTTTACATAGTATTTAAAATCTATACCTCTTGCTTTGCTCTAGTTCCCCTCCTGCTAGCTTTTGCTGACCTCTTCCTTGGGCTTCTTCTTTCTAATAGACAACTCTGTTTTTGCAACAACCAGTGTACCAATAATTGGGAACATTCATAATTGTCTACTGGTGTTGAGGACCAGCTACATAATCTTTGGGTCCCAGGTTGCATGCTCAGGAGATCAGCACTATAGGAGATTATTACCTAGAAGATGCAATCCCCCCTGCCTTCAGGTCCAAAAACCTTGCTTTTGGCATTTATAATGATTGGAGCTCATTTCACAATGGTGGAACTGTGCATGTGCCTAAGGAAGAAAGGAGAAAATTCACTCAACACACAGAGTGACTATGTCTGCTTCACCCAGTTCTATCCTGGATCAAGAAATTGACAGATTTCAGGAAGTTGCTATCTCTTCTCAGCTGTGAACAACAGACATGCCTTTCTCCCTTCTATGTAAAGAATTGTGCATGTAGTCATCTGTAGGTCTGATTTTATTGTTATTTTATGGTCAAGAAATTTTGAATAAAAAAAGAAATCAACAGAACAAAGCTATGCTTATTTTAGCATATTTTATGTTGACCTCTGACCATATGCATATGCATTTTATATACATAACGTAATTTTCAGGTCTTAACAATGGGGAGAGCAAATATTTTGAATTTATTAAGATATCACACAAAAATCTAATTCTCACTTGATTAACGAAAATCTAGTCCTCCCTTGGTCTCTCATTTTCTAGTTATTCTAGAAATCATTAGGATTGTGAGTGTGTCTCTATGCATGTCTCCCTGTTTGTGCATGTAGTCTTATTGGCAGGGGTGGGATTCAAACGTAGACCTGAAGTACCTACTTGAAGTTTGCCAACAGAGTCACATGGTATCTGGGAGTCCCCACTGTTGATTATGGCTATTTTCTGGCCCCATCACTGTATCTGTTGCCACGAACCTCTAGACTGTGATGTCCATTGCTTTTTTTCACACTCTGGCCCCAAACACTATTTCTATATTTCAAAACCAGGTGACATAGTTTGGGCTTCCAGAAATAGGCCCTGAGTCAAAGATTGGAGTGAAAGTCATTTATTTGAAAAGTGAAGGTAACATCGTAAGGAAAAGACAAAATGAGACTGGAAAAAGAAGGCAGGCAATAAAGGGTGCTTTATCAAGTCAGCTTCCACTATTCATTCAGTTAAGGTCATTTAGATTGCTAGGCTGGAATGGAGTGGAAAGGGGCTGTCCGGACCAGCATTTCTCACACCCAGCTGCTCATTGCTATCAACTGTAGAGCTTTGTAAAATTATTAATTCTGGAATCCCATCAAAACCCAACTGAATCAGATTTGAGGTGGTAAGATTGGGAAATATTAAGATTAGGAGTTGCATTACTAAAGGCATGTCCATTGGTTATTCACATACCAGTCAGTTCTCCTTTGTATATAAAATACCGTAACAGAAGTATCCTTTTATTCTTCCTTTCCTTTCTAATTCTATTCTCATCATGCCGGATCAGGTTTCCATTTGCACTGTGTGAATTACTAATAAGCTTCATAAGTGGTTTCCTTTGAGCTTCACTGCACTTGGCCATCAGCTTCTACAAGACTGAACTCTAGGCTTCCAGTCTTCTCACTCTGTACTGCCTCCCTGGGATGTCATGTCTACTTAGAAACTGATGGTACACCCGTTTCTCTCTTCAGTGCACATCTCTTCAATGAGTTTTAAATCCATCTTTACAACTGCTATTTGCTGTCTCCTCCTGAATGTCTTCAAACCTAGTCTAACCAAAAATTGCTATGGCCATCTTCTCCCAACATCTTCCAAGACTTCTTAAAGAAAAATTCTGTATTTTGGGGCTGGCATTCACATAACTCTATTTGACTGCAAGTAGCATTTCAAATATTGTCTTTTATTATAAGCATGCAACTGGCTCCGGGACACACAAAACTGACTTTCTTTCTTCCAATTTGCTAGTGTCCACTTTTCCATCTTTGCTTTGTTAATGTTCCTACTCTGAGAAGTCTTCCATGTCTTTGCTGCCTTTTGTGCCCTGGGGAAAGTCCATTCCAGCTTTTTTTTCCCCCTGTGCATATATTTAAGTATTTTACATATTTGAGTTTAATCTGTATAGAGAGTTCTATATCCTATTTATTTTTTATTATAGTCAAATATTTTGTTAATTTCTAAAGCATGTAACATAGCATCACATTGGTTATAAGCACTAATACCTTGGAGGATACTTTAGATTTTTCAAAAAACGACTTTTTAAATAAATATTTATTTATTTGACAGAGAGAGATACAGTGAGAGAGGGAACATAAGCATGGGGAGTGGGAGACAGAGAAGCAGGTTTCCAGCTGAGCAAGGAGCCCAATGCTGGGATCAATCCTAGGATGCTGGGATCATGACCTGAGCTTAAGGCAGACGCTTAATGACTGAACCATCCATGTACCCTTCAAAAATTATTTTTAAAGATAGGAAATAATCTACAAATGTTTCTATTCCTATGATTCAATATGTGAATATCTTTCCTACTAATTGAAAGAATTGTGAAAAATTATATATTTTCCAGAACACCAGAAGTGAGGCCTCCCATAACTAAGCATGCTGATTCTAATAATAAGACACTCATTTAACCATTCAACCATTCTGCTCATTCACTGAGACCACCATCCTAATTTGTAGAGATAGAGTAATGAACCAGATTCACATGCTGTATGCTGTTGAGGAACTCATATTCTACTTAAGGAGATGCACAATTTATAGACACAAACAACAGGATGGAATTATTTCAGATTCTTTTACTGAGTACCTAATATACTGGGTACTAGGAAACCATTTGAACTCAATTAAAAGAATGTAGACATGAATCCAGGGCCACCACTTAATGGTAAGTTGATCTTGGGCTTGTCACTTGATCTCACAAACTTTCGTTTCCTCATCTGTAAAGGTTTTTGTTTGTTTGTTTGTTTGTTTGTTTTTAAAGATTTTGTTTATTTATTTGACAGACAGAGATCACAAGTAGGCAGAGAGGCAGACAGGAGGCGGGGGAAGCAGGCTCCCTGCCGAGCAGAGAGCCCAACAGGGGGCTCAATCCCAGGACCCTGGGATCATGACCTGAGCCAAAGGCAGAGACTTTAACCTACTGAGCCACCCAGGTGCCCAATTTTGTTTTTGTTTTTGTTTTTGTTTGAGGAACAAAGTATCTAATATTTTTAGCGAAGTATTGGACACATGGGAAAACACAGAAATTATGTTAATAATAATAATAATAGGTACTATTGTTGGTTTTCCTTTATCATGCATCAGAATTTTTAAGTTCCTAGAAATTTTTAAGTCTGGGAATGAAACAATGTCTTAGTAATAATTCCTTACATGTACAGTGACATATGTTTTATTTGACAATCATAGTCTTTTTCCAGTATATTTATAAAGACCTCATTTATAGATGATACAAGCAGGGTTCAGAAAGGTTTAATTTCTTGCTCAAAGCCACATGACAAGTGCTACAAACTTAATCTTGTATTATTCTAAGCATGCTAGATGATTCTGACCTGTCCTTTTCCTGGAGGCAGGATAATTCTGAGTGGAGTAGAGGAGTAAGTCATTTTTAAAATATGGGTAAAAATATCCCTGTGAAGGTGGCTTGGTGGCCTTGCTACTTACAGGTCTTCATATTGTTAAATACATACCCAACAGGTGATCTGAGAGTGTGAAAAATGCAGCAAAGTAGCTACTTAATATATCCCTTATCAAGTATATCATGGATATTCCATTATAAGAACTTTGTTTTTTAGTATGACTTGTATACCTCTTTTATTAATTCTTTCAGCATCTGTGGACGCTTATTTTGTGAGAAAAATCAATTTATGATTCTGGGAACTAGGGAATGTGTATAGCCATTAATTAAGGAGAACTAATTTTGGAAAGCTTTCTAGGTTATACTCCCAGAGCAGCCTCCTGATTTCCTCTTTGAATCAGTGGCTGTCTATTCCATTTGATTAGCCAAGATAGAATTGAGCAGAGTTGGAGAGATTGTGGAGCAGAAACTCTGGGTTTGTTACTTATTACCCGTTCCATTCCCTTTCTTTTTTGCCTGTCTCTCAAGTAAAAAGTGAAACATCAAATTCCCAGTATCCCTTGCAGCTACAAGTATCCAGGTTCTGCCCACTATCCACCAATGCATTCCCCTGACCATCTTTCTTTCCTTTGTACATAGAAGGGAGAGCTGGTGTCTGTCAGCAGTCATTGCAAAAATGGTACAGCAAGAAAGTAAGAAGGGACCAAAGTAGTGTCTTTCCCTCAACTTCTTGTATGAAATGAATATATGACACAATGTCTGAGTTCCTGCTAAGCAGTTTTCTGGTATTTGTAGCTATCTGAAATAGTCAGGTAAAAGACTACCTGACTCTCAGAACTGGTCTATGGTTGCCATGTTTTATACTCACGTTTGGTGGGAAGAGCACTTGTTGGGTATTTTGGTAAGTATTTAAAGACAATGTGTTGCAAACATGAACATTGATCTTCCATAATATGTGCTCAATAAGTAATTTTTTTTTTTTTTGCCGGAAAATAGAAATTTTTACCTTCTGCAGAGGAGTGATAGGTCAAAGTCAGTGTTTGTTGTTATTCAAGAATGGGATGTTTCCTTCAGTACCATTTAATAGAATATATATGTACAAAAAAATAGAAGATACTTGAAACTAGATGTAATTGTCATGAATGGCAGTTCCAGTGAAAGGAAGTGTGATGGGGGGGAAGGGGCGTATTTCTTAGCAGAGGCTGGGAACCTGGGAAGCTAGGAACTTTGAGTTCCATCAATTGTTTCTCTTGCATCTTTGAATAAATCTAATCCAAATCTTTTATGCTTGAATTTCCTTATATTCTGAATATTACCAATAGTGCTTGCTCTCTCTCTCTCTCAACTCATGCTCTTAAGAGGAAACATGTATGTTAAGCATTTTGAGTATCTTTGAAGGGAAATAGCCTTTAAGTGTTATGGATCAATGGGTCATTAATATAATGCTTTCACAGATCTTAGGAAAAAAATAACACTCTGCCTAGTTACTGTCAAAACAAATTAGAGCATTGACCAATCATCACATTGATATTTATTGAAAATGAAATATATCCTTTTCCAATCTATATTGTGGTCAAAATCCTTTCGATTTGAGTGATAAAAGAAAAGATCAGAGATTTTGCTATAACTATTGTCAGTGCCTCTGTCAAAATAGTCTTTGGTATTTTGTCATTTAGCTAAATGAATTTTAGAGATGAAAGATCTCTAAATATTTGGGGTAGACGTATAATATAATTGTAGAACTCATTCAAGGTTTAAGATTTTCTCCCAAAATCTAAATCTACCTTTTCTCCCAAACTCATTTTTACTCTTCCCTGTCTCAGTAAAAAGTCCAATCAGCCATTCATTTTGCAAAGCAGCAAGTGTAATAATGATAACGATACATCGCCAAAATGTGTGGAAAGATTTTCACTTCATGAGCTCATTTACAAATATATCTGCCCATTTGATCATTGATCATTAGAAAATCACTGAAATTAAAGGTTGAGAATGTAAGCCAGATGAGAAAAACTCCCATGTTTTCAAATATAACAACTGTTGTACTTGAAAATTGTTTTAGATTGTTCAAAGATTACTAAAAGGACAGCTGGATGAAAGGAGTCAGGAGAAATGAAGTTGAAATCATGTTGTGGAAAGTTGGGTGAGTTGTTAAGGATCTATTTGATATTGATGTTCATGAATTTTAATGGAATTACTCTTCCTACTTACTATGATGTTCTCCAGCACAGAAAAAGAGGGTTATAGGGTTGATATAGAACTGTGGTTTGCAGACCCATGTGCAAAAAGGACAGATGGTCAAGGGAATTTATGGTAAAAGCAAGAGTGTTTGTGAAAAAAAGTGGACCCTGAAATCTAAGCCTGATATACTATGGGAGTGAAGAGAGGAGAAGACTGTAGGTAAGCACCCTGACTGCTCACTGCATGCGTGGTGTTTATAAGAGCCTGTGTGTCATAAAAGGGCAATATACTACCAAGAAGAATGGATGGAAAAATAAGTAAAATGTAGCCAGTTTCCTGTGATCCAGAGGTCAAGAATTGACAGATTTTTCACATGTAGCTTCTTGCACAGATAAACTTTAATCATACAACATGGCATTACACTGCTACCCTTTGGTATGATAGGCTCTGATTGAAACTAGTATGCATTTCAATCTAGCTAAATATGTGAATGGAAGATGGGTCAATCATGTGGAATATAGTAGTTGGTTTTGGAATCCAGAAAAACAGATACGAGTCATGATCTGGCATTTATTATTTGTGCTACTGTGGACAAAGTGTAGGAAATTCGTGTTTATTGGGCATCTACCATGTGATAGGCACTTTCATGTGCCTATTATTAACTTACTTCTCACTGATTATATACGTTAATACCCTCTTACTTTGTAAGTTGTTTTCATTACCTCATTTTGCTGACAAGCTATCAAATAAAACAACCATTACAGAAAAATAGCTTATAGTTCTTGACAATTATAAGGTTTAGAGTTTCTATTTAATCCCAGTTATGGAATTAAAATGTCAGTTACAAAAAAAAAGAGAGAAATATTTTGAGTCATCTTTAAGATTTTGAAAAATTTTAAACTTTTTTCCCAACCTTAGTTCTAAATTACAAGATAATTCATCTGTCAAATGAAGACCTACTATATTATTTGTTGAACAAATGGACAAAATTTCTACTACTACTACCTACTATATTATTTGTTGAACAAATGAACAAAATTTCTAAAATTCTTCAGAATTAATAAGCAAAAAAGATTTGGAGTGGGGACAAAGTCATTTCTTGACTGGAAAAGTCAATGATCTGAGATATTAATATACATTACTATAATTTCCCATTCATATTATTTTTTTCCTTTTACCTATATTGAAGGTAATGTTCACATTCTGGAACCAGGTTGATTGTTTTTGCCTAATGTAAACAGCATGAAAAAGTTGTTAATAATAATATAATATTAATATATCACAAATAGTATATTTCTATGTTATCATACTTTAAATGAGTTAGAATACTTCTATTGATAATTGCAAAATTAAACCACATAATTTAAACCATTAACAAAGAAACTGAGATCTGAGCTATTAAGAAACAAAGATCTGAGCTATTAAATATTTCAAATGAGATGTGATCATGATATTTTCAAATTCATATTTTGCAAGTCAACCCAGCATTATGGGCAAACCAAACAAGGCTGGTGCCTCGATCCTGCAAGGGTTCTCATATTATAATGGCTCCAGAATATAATACAATCATACTTCAAAATTTTTATACCACCAGCCCCTCTAGGTGTTGTTTGGGACCAGCTTTTGCACTCAATAGACCCAAATGAATTTTCAGAGATAAGATTCCAATGGCCAGAGAATGCAAAAGCAAACAAGGTGCAACATGAATGATTGATCTCTGTTTTAGTGGCCCATATTGCTAAAATTTGGGGTTCAGACTTTAATTGAGCACACAAATTGAAAACAAAATAACAGGTACAATGACAACCCACATTGTAAGGAAATCCAAAATATGAAACAGAAAATTGTATCTTTTTTTTTTTTTTAAGATTTTATTCATCACAAGCAGGCTGGGAGGCAGGCAGAGAGAGAGCCTGATGTGGGCTTGTTCCCAGGACGCTGGGATCATGACCTGAGCTGAAGGCAAAGGCTTTAACCCACTGAGCCACCCAGGCACCCCAGAAAATTGTATCTTTTAGGGTTAAAACCCAATTCAACTTTTAGGTTTAAATTAGTAATTGTTAAAACATAATAACACAAATTTATTCATAACAAATAATCTCACTTGTAAATGTTTTCAAACTTACTCTAAGTTTTTATTTTTGCTTATAAAACATTATCAACTGGTGGAACATTATTTCATATTATTATAACAACTCTTCCTAGGGCATAGATAATAGGTGTTGGTATTGCCATTACATTGCTATGTTGTTTGTTTGTTTGTTTGATTTTTGGTTTTCCAATTGAAATTAGCCTTTTGAAAAATATAATTTAGTAAACGTTTATGAGTTTTAAAAAAATATGCCTAGTAACACACAGATTATCTAGAAATAATATAACCATGTTATGTTAACATGTTAAGTTGGGTTTACTATGCTAATAATTTAAAAGTTCCTAGAATTTCCTGCTCATTTTTAGACTACCTTAACGGAAGGTAGATCTTCATCAATATCTTTTTTATAATGCAATTAGAGCATTGGAATAAGCATTTTGAAGCACGATTATTAAACTATTACAAGAATAACTGCTAAGTTTCTTCTGTTAAATTCCTTTTATATGATACTGAAATTTCCAGTCTCTTTTAATGCCTGCTATTAACCTACATATTTATTTTGTTGACTTTGCTACATGCCATATTATTATATTCTGATTTATTATCAGCCTTCTTGCTTTGTAATATATTCACATCATATCTCATGAGACATACGAATGAACATAATAAGAAAAATATCGTGATCATCCAGGTTATTGGAAAGTACTACATTTTGTTCAAGCATTATCTTACTTGAAATTTATATAGAGTAACCTAAAACAACGTATATTAAAATACAATCAGACTATTCACAGTACCATGTATCAGCCTTGGCCCAATTAGGAGACACAGCCACATGGTAATTTAAACAGGGAATATTTAACAACAACAACAACAAAACTTAAGCAGTGATTAGAGAGTAACTATAAAGATAGAAAGAGATAGTAGCCAAGGGAAGCTAGTTTTGGAAGAAGAATTCAGACAGACCACATTGGAGTTTACATTAAATAATTTTGGCAAACAAATTAATAATAAAAAAGGTAGGGAGATATTACATACTATATTTGTATATGACTCTCAAATAAAAATTTTCTATGGCTTTTTATTTATAATCACTTTTTTGGTGAAATGACTACATACAATATTTAATCAGGACTTTTAATTCTGATCTCTTAAAATGCTAAGTGACCACCACTGATGAGTCATATTGTTCAGAATAAGAGATGATCAAAACCATAAAAATATTTATTAAAAGCATTGAGTAATTTACAGCAACTGGAAACACACTTAAAATATATTAAGCTCTCCATTATTAACTGATAAAAATAATGTTCAAATTTGTCACAATACAAATGGATTTTAAATTCAATAACCTATTTTAAAACTTGAGCAAAATATTTTATCTTTTATTGAGATATACCTCATGTACAATAAACTGCACATCCTGAAGTGTATAATTTGATGAAGTTTTATATAGGTATGTACCAGTGAAGCCTTCACCACTATCAAGAACAAAGACATATCAGTCATATACATACCCTGTTTATATCTCTTTATAATCCATCCCTTCCTTTATTTCCACAATGTTCTCAGGTAACCACTGATTTGTTTTCTGTCACTATATATTAGTTTGCATTTTCAAGAATTTTCTATGTAAAATTATGTATTTTTCTTTCACCGAGCATAGTTATGCTACTTAGCATAGGTAAATAGCTGAATTGTATGGTAGGTGTGTGCTTAAAAGTTGTTGTACTATTTTTCATTTCTACAAGCAGCACATCCAATCCTCCAAGTCCAATCTAATATTTGGTATGGCAAGTCTTTTTAATTTTAACTATTCTGATAGGTGTATAATAGTCATTGCAGTTTTAATTTGAAACTCCCTAATGACTAGTGATATTGAGAATCTTTTCATATATTTATCTGTCATACGTGTATCTTCTTTGCTGAATGTCTGTTCAAATATTGTACACATTTTATTGGACTCTTGGTTCAGTTATTATCAAGCTATATGTGTTCTTCACATATTCCACATCTAAGTCACTTGCAGGGTATATGTTTTGTCAATATTTTCTCCCAGTTTATGGCTCACATTTTCATTTCCTTAATAGTACTAATTAAATTTTTAGGTAGAAATCCTTACAAATTAAATGCCATGTTTGGATGTCTTCACTACATACATAACTACAATAGAATTAATAACATATAGAGAAGTAAAATATAAGAAAACAAAGGAACAAAGGGTAGGAGAGGGGAAGTGGGAGAATTCTGTTATAAAGGAGTTGTAATATACATGAGATAGAATGATATTATTTGAAGGCATACTATCATAAAAGTTCTAATTAGACCAGTTAAAAGATATACATTGTCATATTGTATTTTAAAAAAGCTGACATTAAGCTGTGTATAATGTATCCATTTTAAATAAAATATATAAATATGTTAAACGTAAAGGCTTTCAGGCTTGTGTTAATCAGTAGAAAGCTACAATGACTGTAGTCTTATAAAATACAGATTCAGAGCAAGAAATACTATACCGGATAAAGATGGACATTTTCTGATAATAAAAGGATTAATTCATCAAAAAATCATAACAATCTAAATGTTTATGCACATAACAACATAACTTTAAAATATAGGAAGCAAAACTTCATAGAACCGAAAAGCAAAATAGACAAATTTACAATTGCAATCAGATATTTCAACAGTCTTCTCTCAATAATTGATGGAACAACTACACAGAAAATCAATAGAGATATAGAAGATATGAAAAATAGTGTAAACAACTTGACATAATTGACATTTATAGGCCATACCACCATAAAACAGCAAGAATACGAATTCTTTTCAAGTGAAAATGGAATATTTATGAAGATAGATCACTTTCTGGGTCATAACAGAGGTCTCAATAAATTTAAAAAAATTCAAGCATATCATCCAAACAAAATGGAATTAAATAAGTAATAAACAACAGAGTGATATCTAGAAAATTCATAAATATTTGAAAACTAAATAACATACCTCTAAATAACACAGCAAAGAAATCACAAGGAAATTTAAAAATATATTTTGAATTGAATGAAAATGAAAACACAGCATATAAAAATTTGTGGAATGTAGCTTAAGCAGTGCTTAGAAAAAATTTAAATACTTTATATTAATTATACACTTATATTAGAAAAGGTAAAAGGTCTCAACTAATGACCTTAACTTCCACTTAAAAGAAACAAAAAACCCCAGCAAATTGGGTCCAACAAAGGTAGAAGAAATGATAAACAATAAGTAGAGATATAATAATAATTTCTAAAGACCAGATATAAAATGAAATAATAATAAAATATTTGTAAAGGTAAGAGCAGATGTAAAGGAAAACAATAGAAAAAGTCAATAAAGTGAAAATATCAATCTTTAAGATAGCCATTTGAATTGGTAAACCTCTTACCAAACTAACTGGGAAAATAAAAGACACCCAAATCATTGATATTAGGGAAAAAAGAAGATAATAGATCCTAAAGATCTTGTAAGAATAAGAAATATTCATGGACAACTTTATGCTAATAAAGATAATAATTTATATAAAATGGTCAAATCCCTTTAAGACACAAATTACAAAATTACCAAAGTTCATCCAAGAAACAAATAATCTGAGTATCCCTAACTGAATCTGTAGTTAAAATTTTTCTCAAAGAAAATGAGCACCCACTATAGGAGTCTACCAAATATTTATTTATTTTAATTTTATTTATTTATTTGACAGAGGGATCACAAGTAGGCAGAGAGGCAGGCAGAGAGAGAGAGGAAGGGAAGCAGACTCCCTGCTGAGCAGGAAGCCGGACGTGGGGCTTGATCCCAGGACCCTGGAATCATGACCTGAGCAGAAGGCAGAGGTTTTAACCCACTGGGCCACCCAGGCACCCCAGGAGTCTACCAAATATTTAAAGAAGAAATAACATCATTTGAACTCAACTTTTCTAGACAATTATGGAAGAATGAATACATCCCAACTCATTTTTTTCAGAACCATATTACCTTGATACTAAAAACAGATAAAGATATTATAAAATCAAAACCTATATGCAATTATCATTCATGATTATAGAAGTAAAATTCTAAACCAAATTTTAGCAGAGAATCAAACTATATGTGAAAGAGTTAATACATCATGACCAAGTGGGGTTTATCCAGAAAATGCAAGTTCAGTACTTGAAGGTCAATGTGTGTTAAGTGATATTAATATATTAACAGAATTATTAAGAGGATTTGTAAGGAAAACTATATGATTTTCTAAGTAGAGGCAGAAAAAGCATTTGACAAAATTTAATGTTCATTTATGGTAAAAACTCTCAAAGAGGCACAGAAAAAGTGAGACTCCCTCCATCTGATAAGGGGCATCTATGAATTAACTGAATTATGAACCCTTCCAAGCAGCCTATAAACATTTGCTGGCTTCAGAAATAGATGACTATTTGGTAGAAAACTTCTTCAAGTATCATTCAGCAGGTCATAAAAACCAGTGGAAGTGCCAGCCAGCTTAGGATGATCTCCAGGGAAATAAAAATAAAGACAGCACACAGCTGGAGGTTTGAGCCCTAGGCATCTTCTCCAAGGCCTACCTGGCTGCCCCATTGCTGAGAGGTTCAGTATCCCAAGCCTCCATGTGTAGCCCATTGCCTGAAAGCTTGACCCTAGACAGCAAGCTTCTCACAACGGAGACCATGCCTTACCCTTTATCCTTGCTCTCTCGTGATGTCAAACATGGCTGCTTGGCATATTAGTACTGAATTTATATTTACTTGCCACACAATTATATTTGGGGGTTTAAAAGCAAAAAGTTAAATTAAAATTGCCTTCTTTCCTACCAATGTATCAATCTCTCCTGCCTACTCCTCTTCTGTTAGAGCTGCACGATTCTTGGGAGATCGGGAATAAGGATAAGTAAATAAGGAATGTCTTGGAAATAAGCTGAAATCATTTCCTCACTGAAATTAAATTAAACTGTTGAAAGAAAACCCATGGTCCAGCGTACAGGCTCTTTCCTTCTTTTTTATCGCTGTTCTTTGGTTTTTCAAAAAAAATTTTTTTGCTTGATTCTTACAGTGAAACGTGTGTATTTTTTTCCTCTAAAGCATTTAGCGATCTTCTAGACTATCACAAAAAGTTCCACTCACTTGAGATGTGCCTTTTCCTTTGATGTGTATGCTGTGAATTTTGGATAAACAACGCTATGCCTGGAAAGCATTGTTAGATTGCTTTGGTGATTGACTTGATTTTTACTTTTCATCTGGCTGTTTCAGTACAATGAAGATCCTGCTTTTATTTTTGAATTAATTTCTTTTTTGTGGCCCTTCAGCAAGTTTGTTCTGATCCTTCACAATCACAGCCAAATATGTTTTTACCTCATTATCTGGTATACTTTATCATGCCACAGGCTACATGAAGATTTGATGCTTTTTCAGTGGACTTCACAAAGAACTGAGCTTAGAAAAGTGCACAGCTAGCATACAGTTGTGGGGTGTGTGTGTGTGTGTGTGTGTGTGTGTATACAGATACATGTAAAATGTATATTTAATACATCAAGAGCTTATTAGATAAATGGAAACTGGATTTTATTTAAGAAACTTTGAATACATTTATAAATCTTCCTTTTTTCTCTTCCTAAATGTATCCTATTATATGGTTTTAGAAAAAAATATATCTTGGAAATATGAATTCACATTATACACCATACACACACACACACATACATGAACACACACATTTGGAATAAAAATACAACCTCAGAAGTTTCCTATTTAAAAAAATAACAATTCCCTAACTGACTACTATTGTTCATCCTCCCCACCCAGAACTGACCTCCCAGGTCGAGAAAACAAAGCTTGGAAAGAAGTCCAAATAATCTATAATAAATGAAATCCTTACATCCTTGAAGAAGCAGCATGAGATCAAGGAGCAAATTAACATACAACTTCATCTCCAGATGTGCCTTCTCTTGCATTTTTAGACCAGGTATCTAATTTTGAAAAGATTGTTTATACAAATAACTACTAAATTATATTTTATGCCACATTTCTCAAATTCAAAGTTTGTGGTTTTTAAAATAGCTAAATTCAAGGATGTTTAATGGTGATAGGCTAAATTTTAATTGGAGTCCTAATTATACTTTTAAAATTTAGACTAAATAATCATCAGCAAAAGGAACAGGTACCAATAATTCTTGGAGTCCCAAAAACTGTCCCAAGCAATCTCTATATTGCAGTTCTCTTAGTCTATGAAAACAAGTGGCAAAAGTAGTTGAAAGTAAATGAGCTGTTCTTTCAGTTTAATTCAAGATGTTTTCAGTACCCTGAATAAAAGACTTTAGAAACTGTTATTTTTTTCTTCTGATCTTATAATGCCCCTTGAATTAAAAGCTAAGCTGGCACTTTAATTGTGGGCAGGCCAAAGCAGTGTATTCATAGACTGGAATGAATGCTAATTTGTCAGCCAGGCTAAATTATGCATGTCCTCCTATCTTTCAATTTCCCATGACTGTTCACAGTTGGGGGTTACTTTTCTATCCCTGGTTTCACTGCCTTTTCTAGAAATCTTTCCAGTTGAATCATTGAGACACTTCCTGTTACTAAGAACTCTCTTTCCCCCATGCTGAAGCTTCTGCCTTCGGTAGGAATATTTATATGTGCCGTGCATGAAAAATATACTATATGGATACTTCCAAAATTGAGTGTTTTTAAATAAGATGGACTTTGTATCCAAAAGCAACCAAAAGGAACTAGACCACACAGGAATTTACAATGGGATTCTCATTTGTTGTGGGAAAAGGGTAAAGGGACTTGGACAGGTCTTAATTTGAAATCCATCATAACTTCATAACAAGTTTGTGTATATTTTTATTCTGAAAGAGGACCTTCTTAAAAAAATTATTTATTAATTAATTTATTTAAATTAATATATAATGTATTATTTGCCCTGGGGTACAGGTCTCTGAATCATCAGGCTTACACATTTCACAGTGCTCACCATAGCACATGCCCTCCCCAATGTCCATAACCACACCACCCTATCCCTACCCCCCTACCTCCAAGCAACCTTCAGTTTGTTTCATGAGATTAAGAGTCTCCCTCCCGATCCCATCTTGTTTCATTTTTGTATTTCCTACCCCCCCACTCCCCACCCTGCCTCTCAAATTCCTCATATCAAAGAGATAATATGATAATTGTCTTTCTCTGATTGACTTATTTCACTCAGCATAATACCTTCTAGTTCCATCCATGTTGTTGCAAATGGCAAGATTTAATTTCTTTTGATGGCTCCATAGTATTGCATTGTACATATATACCACATCTTCTTTGTCCATTCATCTGTTGATGGACATCTAGGTTCTTTCCATAGTTTGGCTATTATGGACATTGCTGCTATAAACATTTGGGTGCATGTACCCCTTTGGGGCACTACATTTGTATCTTTAGGGTAAATATCCAGTAGTGCAATTGCTGGGTGATAAGGTAACTCTATTTTCAACTTTTAGAAGAACTTCCATACTGTTTTCCAGAGTGGCTGCATCAGCTTGCATTCCCACTAGCAGTGTAGGAGAGCTCCCTTTTCTACGCATCCTTGTTAACATCTGTTGTTTCCTGACTTCTAATTTTGGCCATTCTGACTGATGTGAGGTGGTATCTCACTGTGGTTTTGATTTGTATTTCCCTGATGCCAAGTGATGTTGAGCACTTTTTCATGTGTCTGTTGGCCATCTGGATGTCTTCTTTGCATAAGTGTTTGTTCATGTCTTCTGCCCATTTCTTTATTGGATTATTCATTCTTTGGGTGTTGAGTTTGATAAGTTCTTTATAGATGTTGGGCACTAGTCCTTTATCTAATATGTCATTTGTGAATATCTTCTCCCATTCTGTCAGTTGTCTTTTGGTTTTGTTGACTGTTTCCCTTGCTGTGCAAAGGCTTTTGATCTTGAGGAAGTCCCAATAGTTCATTTTTGCCCTTGCTTCCCTTGCCTTTGGTGATGTTTCCAGGAAGAAGTTGTTGTGACTGAGGTCAAAGAGGTTGCTGCCTGTGTTCTCCTCAAGGATTTTGATGGATTCCTGTCTCACATTGAAGTCTCTGAAAGAGAACCTTTTTGATAGATTGTCATTTCTATATTGCTGGGAAAAAAATTTACTTTTGCAAAGTAGAGCCAAGGTAAAATGGTAAGTAAAACAATAAAGACCAGTAGCTGGCCAATTATATTCCAAGGAACCCCAGGAGCCGCTGAATTCTCATTCAGTGAGAGAGAATTACAGGAGAGAATTACAAGAAATAATCTGACCCAGAATTAACCTGAGCAGCCCAACTATGTACTGATTTATATCTTGAGATTTTCTGTTAGACTCTTAAAATAATGGAACTGCTGCTTAAAAAAAAAATAACAAAAATGTTTGAAAATCAATGAATTCAACATTAAAATTATGAATACAGCAAAACTAATGCAAATAAATTAATTTTCAGGTAGGTTTGAGCCCTCCAGTCATACAACTAGTAGTTCTTGCAGATGAGGTTTTTGCTTTGTTTTGCTGTTGCTTACTCTGCAGTACAGTGAAACCTCCAGAAATGATTTTCCCCTACAAATAAATTAAAAGTACCAACTTTAGACAATATCTTCCTGGATAAAAGAGCCACTGATATTTCTTACAAGCCCCTTTCACTGTGGGATCCTCTAACAACATCCTATTACTAGATAATTCAGAGCATAGAAAGAAACATGAAGCCCCAGGACTCAGGTTCCCAGATTATACTTGGTTGGACAGGAATGACCACAAAGATCTTCTCTAGCACTGCTGTTTCTGGAGGAAACAATGGCTTAGAGGTAGAAACTAGGAGATCTTCAGTGAATAAATTTATGTGTATGTATTGTGAACTTGAAGATTCTTTTAATTTGTTGTTGAAGAACAAATATAATCAAAATATATCAACAATGGCCATTTCTCCCTCTCATGCACATTTTGGCAGTGCTTTAAAGATTTTACCTCTTTGATCCAGATGTTTGGTTTTGACTCTCTAGGACTTAAGCTATTAGTTAGATATTCTTCTTCCATTATGGATCTAATACCATAAGGCATAAAAGATTTTAGACATACATACCACATGGACTATGTAAGAAATAGGATTTTCTCTTCCTGGTCACACATTAAAAAAAAAAAAAAAACTATTAATGTAACATACACATTTATTTAAAAAATTTAAATTTATTTTAATTAACTTATTTAAGATTTTATTTATTTATTTGTCAGAGGACAGAGACTACAGGCAGGCAGAGTGGCAGGCAGAGGCAGAGGGAGAAGCAGTCTCCTGCAGAACAAGGAGCCCGATGTGGGGCTCGATCCCGGGATGCTGGGATCATGACCTGAGCTGAAGGCAGCTGCTTAACTGACTGAGCCTCCCAGGCATCCCTCATACACATTTATTAAAAATAAAACATTCATAACATAATAAAAGAAAAATAAATTTTCATGTAGACCTTATTATGCTTATGTTCTTAGAATAGTGTAAGTGTTGGCAAAGTATGGACTAAATCTGCTCCATGACACATTTGTGTATGGCTTGTGAGCTAAGAATAGTTATTACATTTCTTAAAATTGGGGGAAGAAAAGAGAAATCATATTTTATTGCACATGGAAATTTTATGACATCAAATTTAGTGTCTATAGATAAAGTTTTATTGGAACATACCTATGTTCCATTTAGGTATTATTTATATATTTAGGTATTCATTTAGGTATTTTTATATATTTGCTTTCACATTAGGTATTAATTTGTTGTTGTATTTCACATTTAGGTATTATTTATATATTTGCTTTCACATTATAATGAAAGTTGATTGGTTGCAACTTAGACCATATGGTCTTCAAAATCTAGAATATTTACTACTGGTCCTTCACAGAAAACAGCTGGAAATCCGTGGAATAGCGAACTCCTTTATTTATAGCTGACACTAAAGGCTAATTTGGCATTATTCATGCAGTTTCCCTATCTGGATGCCAGTTTGGGTGCCCTCTTTTCTTTGGTGTTCGCTCTAACTTCTTGATGAGATTAGCTTTCTCTCCTTAGACATATTTTCCCTGAGTTGGTTCACGTTCATTTTTGTTGTTCTGTCAAAAAAAAAAAAAAAAAAAGTGTGAAAAAAAGAGTACCAGAGCCCCTTTGCTTTTTTTGTGGACCATAGAATCGGAGTTGAGATTTAAAGATATGTCCAGACTTACACACTTGCAGTCACACTTGAGCTCTTGTGACCTTTTCTATTTCTCCCTTCAAGGAAACAGTAAAACATTTCTCCTCTCAATTTCTTGGTTTGTAACCTATGCAGAACATCTTTGTCAGTTACTACATAGTTTTGTTTGCTTCAGAGATGTCAGAAGTTACCCCTTGCAAGATACTTAGAGAAGAGAAAATCAGTGTAATAGTGATTTCAGAGCTCTTCTAGGATGCCTAGGATCCCTCCTTTGTGGTTTAAGATACACCACTTCCATTTGGTATAGGACTCCTTATAAGCCTATGATTTTCTAGCATATATTTTTGTGATATGATTTCTCAACATCCAGACACTGCCTGTCTGAGAGTAATGCTTAATTAAAATGAATCTTGTTTCCTGAAAAAATCAGTATGGCATTGCAGCTTTGCTATTTGTAAGCTCTTTTTGAATCTATCTATAGCACAGTAAAACTAGAAATAAGAAGCAATATGGCTACACTCTCTAGCATCTTCCTTAGGTGTTTCATCCACAGGAACAGCTTTGGAGCTGTGAAAGCACTTCTGTAAGTGTCTTGAATTTAATTTTGTGCAATGTGTTAATTATTAACCTATTTATAGAATGTTTTCTTGGCTCACATTTGAGGAGAAAGAGAAATATATATATATATATATATATATATATACACACACACACACACACACACACACAAACACATACACACACATATATACAATGAATTTCTCATTGCAACATATATATGTGTGTATATATATATGTATACATATATATATATATATATATATATATATATATAATGATCTAAATGATCCCCTAATTATGTAAATGATCTACTATTAGATAGTGGATCATTTTTTGTAGCACAACCAGTTATTTTTTATTGAAGTATAACTGATACTCAACACTATATTAATTTCAGGTATACAATGTGGTGATTTGATACTTGTGTATACTGCAAAGTGATCACCACAATAATCTAGTTAACACTCTTAACTATATATTGTTACAGAATATTTTTTCTTGTGATGAGAACTTTAAAAAATTTTCTTAACAACTTTCAAATATGTGATAAAATATTAATTATAGTCACTATGTTGTACATTACATTTTCATTACTTACTTTACTTTATAACTAGAGCTTTGTACCTTTTTACTCCCTTCACTCATTTTGCTCACCCCCTTCCCACTCCCCACCTCTGACAAGCACTAATCTGTTCATATCTGTGAGCTTAGCTTTTTTTTTTTCTTCCTACTTTTTAGATTCTGCATTTAAGTGAGATCATATGGTATTTGTCTTTGTCTATTTGTTTCACTCACCAGTTTCAATGCCTTCAAGGTCCACCTATGTTGTTACAAATGAATGGCAAGATTTCTTTCTTTTTAATGGTTAAATAATATTCTGTTACACACACACACACACACACACACACACACACATCTTCTTCTTCATTTATCTGTTGAGGCACACTTAGGTTGTTTCCATATTTTAGCTATTGTAAATAATGCTTCAGTGAACATGAGAGTCACATATCTTTTTGAGTTAGTGTTTTCATTTTCTTAAGATAAATATTCAGAAATAGAATTGTTGGATCATATGGCAGTGCTATTTTTAATTTTCTGAGGAACCTCCATACTGTTTTCCATGTACAATTTACATTCCTACCAACTGTGCACAAGGGTTCTTTTTCTCTACATCCTTGCCAAAATTTGTTCTTTCTTGTCTTTTGGATAATAGCCATTCTAAAAGGTGTGAGGTAACATCTCAGTGTGGTTTTCATATGAATTTCCCTGTTGATTAATGAGATTGAGCATCTTGTCATGTGCCTGTTAGCCATCTATATGTCTTCTTTGGAAAAACTTAATAAGACTTTTGTGATTTTACTATTGAGTTCTATGAGTTCTCTGCATACTTTGGATATCAATTATTTGTCGAATACCTGATATGAAAATATTTTCCATCATTCAATAGGTTGTCTTTTTGTTTTGTTGAAGATTTCCTTTGACATAGCTATTTTAAAGTGCAAACATGAACTACTCTCCTTAGTGTGTTAATATTACTAAATTTTATGAATGAATCTTTCATTTTTTTTAAAGGACTGTATCAAGGAAGCTAATGTTCATTGCAAATAAAATAATTGTGAAGGTGAAAGATTAATTACTAAAGTGTTTTCTGGCACTTTCCATTACGTGTTTGTTTATTTTCTGTGTCTCTCATAGATTATGTCCCATGAGTAAGACATTCAGCCTATTCACTGTGAATCAGGCCTAATACATAGTGGATATCCAGTAAACATTGACTGAATGAGGAAACTGGAGGGAATACTCAATCAGCAAGAGTTGGGATAACAAAAAATAATGGGTGATATACATTCTCCACAGAAATTACTTTAAGTGCCTTCATAATTTCATGTTGATAAAAGGGCAAGATAACCTAAGACCACTTTGAAAATAAGTGGAATTTGTAGCTTTATCAATGACATTAACATCTGAACAAAGGATATGTTTATGTGGAAGTGAGGAAAAAAAAGTCTAAAGCATAAGAATTTGTCACAGTGTTTTATTTCCCTTCAGGTGAGAAATGGTCTGACCAGAAACTTCCTCTCCCCTAAATAGGCACTTCTTCTGCAGGAATTAAGATTAGACAACCATATCTCTATATATTCTGCTTTTATATCTCATAACCAAAGTTTTCATTATAATTCAACTTGTTCTTAAATAGAAGGATAAGTCTTACCAGTAGACTTTGACTTGACTGACTAGTTTCCTTGACATGTCTACAAATACATTAAGTCAGAATTTGTAACTAGAAATCAGTTTGGTGTTTTCTGAAACTTACCACCTCTGAGCATGATCCTTTGATTTTTGTCATTTTGCTAAGCTGTAGCATCCTGCCTAAGAGACCAATCACCTTTCTCAGGTTGGAGCTCTAACTTGATTTTCTCTATTCTTTTAGAGAACTGTCTCCATAGTAACAGAGTTTAGTATGTTAGCAGTATCATCTTGGTAAGATTAAACTAGTTTATGCTGGGGTAACTAAAAAATAACAACAACAAATAACTAAGCCAAACATCAGAAACAATAATTAAAAACAAAACCCAAACCATATCAACCCAAAATTACATTTTTCTCTCATTTAAGCAACATGTACTATTGGTCTAGTAGACTGCAGGCAATTGAACTCCATGAGGCAATTTCATGACCCAGGCCTAGAGAGGCTGCACCTTTCTAAAGCTGCAAGATCTGGAACTGTTGACCAGTCAAACTGCTCAGGAGAGAGATCACACACGGGCTTGAAAATGCTTCCGTATAGCAGTGACACTCATTCACCTACTGGTAAGCAATAGTAATGTCTACTACATAGTCAAAAGAAAGAAATTAATATGTGCAATTTAAAATAGCAATTTTCAAAATAATAGCTAAACACTCCTATTTTGAAAAATATGCAATATTTTACAGATTGTTTACTGTGTGTGTATATGTATATACATATAATGCTATAAGTATAATATATAAAGCTATTATATATATAACATTATACTCATTCCACTTGTAACTTGTCGGTGATTTATCACCCACTGTATTGATACCTGGAACTTGGTAGAAGGATCCTGGTTAGCTAATTCAGTCAAATATTAAAGTCGAATACTTTGGGAAAATTTTTTTTTATAATTTTACAAAACATCCTTATTCTCTGTTTAGAATTTGATTCATTTGAATGTGGCAGCATAACTCATTATTTTTTTTTCCTCTGTAGGTTCATCATCATGAATGAGAGGTTATTTTCACCTCACTCCAGAAAAAGGACAAAGACACTGCATGATGACACCAAGGTTTTATTTGGTCCAGAAAAGTATAGGGATACGTCTCTTGTCCTTACTCTTAGAGGAAAGGGGTTGGATTATTCAAGAGAAGGAAAGTATGCCTCAACATGGACATGGGGGGAACTTAAACTCAAAATGCTGCTGTCTTAGGAGCCATGCTGGCATTTTTTTCCTGCAGACAAGGGCAAGAATTGAATGCCTTGAACAACAGAGCACTATGCCTTAGAATAGACAACATAAGATAGTCCCAGCGTCCATTATGATGGCTTAGTACCTAAGGTACGTTCCTTAAGTGTTTGGGGTAAAGCACATATCTCCAAAAACTGTGCAGGAGATCCCTGTGTCTTTTACAGGAATATATTTGATAATGAAAAATAATGTAATTGGATACAGTCATACATTATTTTATTTCACTTTCTTTTATTGTGCTTTGAAGATATTGCTTTTTTTTTAAAATTGAAGGTTTGTGGCAACCCTGCATTGAGCAAGTCTATGGGCATAATTTCTCCAACAGAATTTGCTCACATCATATCTTTGTGTTAATTAGTAATTCTCACAATTTTTTGAACTTTTTAATTTTTATTGTATTTGTTATGGAGATCTGTGATCAGAGATTACAACTAGCAAAAACTCAGATTATGGTTAGAATTTTAAAAATTTTTTATTTTTAAATTAACATATAATGTATTATTAGCCCCAGGGGTACAGGTCTGTGAATCGGCAGGTTTACATACTTCACAGTACTCACCATAGTATGGTTAGCATTTTTTTAGAAATAAAGTATTTTTTAGTTTAGGTATGTATGTTGGAACTTTTTTAGATGTAAAGCTATTGCACACTTGCTAGACTATGCTATAGTGTAAACATAGCTTTATAAACACTGGGAAACAAAATGATCCCTTTGACTTGCTTTATTACAATATTCGCTTTATTATAGGGGTCTGGAACCAAAACTGTAATACCATTGAAGTATGCCTGTGTTTTTCGCAATAACTTGTAGAGGAACAAATGCATACTAAATAAGCAAGTTTAATTATCTGTATGTATGTAATTTTTCAGAACATTTTTCTGCTTGTGCCATTAGTGAGTAGGGCTCTTAGGTCATCTTATTAACCTTTGCTCTTCTAAATCTATGAGCTACTCCTAAAGAGTTGAGATGTTTTAAATCTCATTAACCTATTTAGACTGTATTTTTCTTTTGAACAACAGCACTGTGTACATTCAATGTCAAATTTCTATTTTTCCTAAAGATATCTTTGTGATTTAAGGGAACATCTTCAACACATATGGATAAAGAGGTCCCAAAGGGTCACTTTTAAAATTTTTCCTGACAAAAAGGAAATATTTAGGGCTTGGAGAACGAGGGAGTTGGAATAGATGGCTGGCTGCTTCTGATGGTGATTTAGACTAGTCGTGCATTTAGACAGAGTGGCATTCCGTTGTTGTGTGGGATGTTCTACAGATGTCAATTAGATCAAGTTGTTTGACAGTGGTTGTTCAGTTCACTTATATGCTTACTGACTTTCTGTCTACCTGGTCTATCAATTACTGTGTTGAAGATTCCAAGGATAACTGTGGATTTTTCCATTTCTCCTTGCAGGTCTATCAGTTTTAACCTCATATTTTGATGCTTTGTTGTTAGGTTTATTCATATTTAAGATGACTTCTTAAAATATTGACTGCTTTATCATTATGTAATATAATTCATTATCCCTGATAATTGTTCTGAAGTCTTCCTCATCTGAAATTAACATAAGGGTTACATCTTCTTTTTTTTTTTTAAAGATTTTATTTATTTATCAGAGGGGTGGGGGAGAGAGAGCACAGGCAGACAGAATGGCAGGCAGAGGCAGAGGGAGAAGCAGGCTCCCTGCTGAGCAAGGAGCCCGATGCGGGACTCGATCCCACGACGCTGGGATCATGACCTGAGCCGAAGGCAGTCGCTTAACCAACTGAGCCACCCAGGCGTCCCTACATCTTCCTTTTTGATTTGTGTTAGCGTGGTTTACTTTTCTCCATTCCTTTACTTTTAATCCATATGAGTCTTTTAAACACACATTTTAAAAATATATATTTAAATTGTACATTTCTTATAGAAAACAATTAGATATTATTTCTTAATCCAGTTTTGCAAACTCTGTCTTTTAATTCATGTATTTAGATTGCAATGTTTAATATGAAATTGTCAGATAGGATATCTGAGATTGTAAAGCTCTAAAAGAAACTGCTTATACCTTTATATGCTCTGGAATAGATAATCAAAATAGGAATTGCTTGATTTGTTGTTGTTTTGCTTGTATTCTTCTTAAGTATGAAAGAAGTAATATATAAAACATCTCACCCAGATGTCTTTTTGAAGGTGTATTTTGCCAAATAAATGTTTGTTTCTTTTGTATTTTTGCTATGCTCTTTTTCCAATCCTTAAGAATTTTGCTACTTTTTATCTTCTCATAATCTATTTTTGAGATCTTAAAACATATCCATATTGAAAATATTTCATATTTTAAATATTTGCTCTTGTTTTTTCTTTTGTTTTCCTATTTTGTGGTTTCTCTCCTACCCTTAATTCTATTTGTCTGAAGTTTTATTGATTTTTCACAAAAATTTGTATTGCCACATAAATTTTATAATATTTGATGTTTAATAATCAATCTATTCTGCTTTTTCACTAACTCCTTCCTCTTGTTCTCATTAAGATTACTTTCTTTCCCTGTAATTTTATTTGAAGACTTAGCATTTCTCCTGTTTAGTAATAAAATCATTTTAAAATGATCTATTTCTTTCTGTTTTTTTAAAAAGATTTTATTAAAGATTTTATATTATTTTTTATTATTTTATTATTTTTATTAAGATTTTATATGATTTTATTAAAAGATTTTCTTTCTCATGGAAAGAAAGAAAGAAAGCATAAGCCTGGGGAGGGGCAAAGGGAGAGGGAGAAGCAGACTGCTGCTGATCAAAGAACCTGTTGTGGGGCTCAATCCCAGGAACCTGGGATCATGACCTGAGTTAAAGGGAAATGCTTAACTGACTGAACCACCAAAGTGCCCCAGTGTATTTATTTCTTGATATAACTTCTGTGACATCTCATAAGATTTGACATTTTGTCATCTTTTATAAATAATAAGAAATATTATTTTAAATTTTCCACTTGACCCAGTAATTATACAGGAATGGTTTAAAACTATCTGTGAACTTTTTTTTTCTTACTATTACTCATTTTCTTCTTTCTCTTCTTCTTCTCTCCCTCCACTTCCTCCTTATTTTTTCAGTTCTTGCTTAATATTTATGCATAATTTCTTTGTTTCAGCTCATATTATGACCTACACAAATATGCATCTTAATCCATGATATAAGTAGTTGAATTATAGATAGATTTCATTTATGTACTATTTTGTATATATGCATATTTTTTTTTTTTTCACAGAAGTGGTGTTAATTGATGAGTTGCTTTTGATTTGCCTGACTGCTCAGGAGCATCAAGGTCAGCCTCCATCAGCCTTCTAGCCCATTCTTATTCAAGTCTCATATCTAACGATGCAGAAGACAGGAAATGCAATGTACTTTTCTCAGTAAGTTCTAGTACATCATCATTTTGAGCATATGAGGCAATTTTGGACATATATGAAATATGATAATTTAATGCTGCTATTTGTCTCTGATTATCAATTTCTTCATTTTATAATTACATAGATTCTGCTTGAAATTTCCCTTTTTCTGTCCATACCTTGTTTTCTTATTTGTTGCTTCCAATCTGCTACGGGTGAAGTTTTGGGCTGAATACGTGTCTAGATTAGATAAGAAGCAAATATATTATCTAACAATTTTAAATACCACATATATTTTATCTGTTCATCTCAAGGGCATTGCAAAGCAGGAATTCTTTCCCAACTTCATAGAAAAATAAACTGAAATTCATACTATCTTTCCAAAGGTTATAGATAGGAAGCAGCAAAACTGCAAATCCAGCACAGATTGATTTCCCTCAAAAGCTGACATGTTGTTCATTTCCCTAAATTTCTTCTGAGAAAGATCTAAGAAATAAAGTGCAAGGTTTTAATATAGTGACTTAAAATAGCTCTGTATTTAATGCCTTCTTTCCTCTGTATAATTTCAGGTAAAAAATCTTTGAGGGACTAATTTACCATGTTTGACCTTTGAAATGAAAGGTTTAACTGAATTTTCTTTTACAATACTTATAGAGAGAATCACTGGGATTTCATAAGAGGTGAGAGTAAATACTGTCATTTTCATTTTATAAATATGTAAAATCCAATCTTCATGCAATTTTCATCAACGTAACAACTACTGTCTTGAATTCCTGATTTATAAAGCATGTACCTTCTGTTCTTTAGGGAACATACTCTAAATAACTGGTGAAATAGCCATGTTGTGTAACAATCCATTATAAAGGTCTGAAGTAGAAACCTCCCACCCTTTCAGCTAGATTCAAGTTCTAATGGTATAATTTCCCAGTAGGTTTTGGCATCTTTGGATCATTTTTCTCTATAGTTTTTACTATAGGCTCTATATTTTGTGTTTTCAGATCTACCTTGCACTATACCATGGCCTCCAGAAATAATTTCAAATTAGAAAAAAAAATGTGTTATAAAAAATAATGAATACTGTTATGCTGAAAATAAATAAATTAATTAAAAAAAGAAAGACTTTATGTTTTGGGGGTTTCGTTCATTTGAATACAAATTATTCCTGCTTTTGACCAGTTGTGGTTTATTTATCAAATAAGTAGATGACAATCTTAACAATCATTTTCTTGGAACAAAATTTTCAATAACATTGTACTGTATGGAACTGCAAAATTCAGTGAAGTTGATAGAGAAAATCCTGTTACTTTATTTTGAATGAAAGAGCTGTGTGTACTTACAGGCTGTTTTCCTTCAGATGTATATTTTAATGACTACAAAATATTCATATATGGTGAATTCTAGCATGTCACTTTTTTTTTTTAAAGATTTTATTAATTTATTTGACAGAGAGAGATCACAAGCTGGCAGAGAGGCAGGCAGAGAGAGAGGAGGAAGCAGGCTCCCTGCTGAGCAGAGAGCCGGATGTGGGGGCTTGATCCCCGGACCCTGAGATCATGACCTGAGCCAAAGGCAGCGGCTTAATCCACTGAGCCACCCAGGCACCCCTAGCATGTCACTTTTTTTTAAACAAATGTAGTAAGGTGCAATGTACATACATGAACATTTACCAATTTAAAGTATAGTAGATGGCAAATTAAAATAGTCATATTACCATTTAAACTTTAAAAAATCAAACTTCTCTAAAATACTTACCATTTTGCATTTCTGTGAACACTTATGTGAGTTATTCCACATCTTTGCCAACAATTAGTACCATCATTATATTTAACTTTAACCATTCTGTTGGATATATGGTAGTATCTCATTGTAATTTTAATTTGCATTCCCTAATGGCTGATGATGTTGAGTATCTTTTCATGTACTTATTTTCCATTTACATATCTTATTTTGTAAAGTATGTGTTCAGTGTTCTGTCCAGTTTAAAAATTAATTTGTCTTCTAAGTATTCACATGTAAGAATTCTTTAAGTGTTCTGTATACAAGTCCTTTCAATTTCTCCCTTCCCCTATGCTCATCTGTTCTGTTTCTTAGATTCCACAAGTGAAGTCATATGGTATTTTCTTTCTCGACTGACTTATTTCACTTAGCATAATACAGTCTAGCTCCAACCTCATCATTGCAGACAGCAAGATTTCATTCTTTTTGATGGCTGATTAAGATTCCAATATATACATATATCTTTTAGGCTATATTTAGTTTTGTTGATTGTTTCCTTCACTGTGCAGAAGCTTTTTGTCTTGGAGAAGTCCCAATAGTTTGTTTTTGCTTTTGTTTCCCTTGCTTCTGGAGATGTGTCTAGTAGAACTTCTTACTAGAGGCCATAGAGGTTGCTGCCTGTGTTCTCCTTACAAGTCCTTTATCAGATATATGCTCTGTAAATATTTTCTCCTAATCCAGGGCATATCTTCCCATGCTGCGAATAGTGTATTTTGATCATTTGAACAAAATTTATGAAATCCGATTTGTTAATTCTTCTTCTTCTTCTTTTTTTTAAATTAATTTTTTATTTTTTATAAACATATATTTTTATCCCAGGGGTACAGGTGTGTGAATCACCAGGTGGTATATATACACAATGGAATACTATGCAGCCATCAAAAGAAATGAATTCTTCTTTTTTTTTTTTTTAATGTAATCTTAGAGGACACCTGCATGGCTCAGTTGGTTGGGCGGCTGACTTCGGCTCAGGTGATGATCACAGGGTCCTTGGATTGAACCCCACATCAGGCTCCCTGCTCAGTGGAGAGCCTGGTTCTCCCTCTCACTCTGCCTGTTGTTCTGCCTACTTGTGGTCTCTCTCTATCTCTCTGTCAAATAAATAAATAAATTTTTTAAAAAACATACTCTTAGAAAGATACTCAGCTCTATTTTGTTCTAGAACTTTTATAAATATTACCCTATATTTAGAAGTATGATACATTAAAGTTCATATTTACATATGATGTAAGAATCAAAATTCATATCTTCTCTTTTTTTTTTTTTTGCATGACTTCCATTTGCTTTACTATTTACTGAAAAATAGTGCATTACCTCAGAGTTTCATCATTGCATTACCTCAGACTTGGATTTTTCTCTGTAAGAAGGTTTTAGATAAGAATTCAATTTTTAAAGAATTAAATTTTTTATATGTATAGTTTTTTCATATTACTAATTATTCAGTGAACTTCTGATTTGTGTCTCTAAAGGTCTTTGGCCACTTCATATACAGTTTTCAAATTTATAAGCATAATGATGTTCATGATATTCCTTTCTTACTAGCTTTTCAACTTAAGAAGTACGTTCAGTACTTCCCATTCTTTCCAGGTATTGCTAATCTGTGTCCAGTTTCTCAATCAGTTTGGCTAGATGTTTAACAAGTTAATGACACTGTTTAAAGAGCCAACTTTTGCTTTCATTAATTTTTCTTTCTTTCTTTTTTTTTTTTTTTTTTGCTTTCTATTTTACTGATTTGTGTTATCTTTATTACTTATTTCATTCTACTTGCTTTGTGTTTTTCTCTACTTTTTTTCATTTTCTTAAGTGGAAGCTATTTATGTAACATCCTTTTAAAAATTTTCTAACATAAGCATTTAATTTTATGCATTTTCCTTTAAGCACTGTTCTTGATGTGAGTGGTATCATTTTGATACCGTTTGAAATATATTCTAATTTTCATTGTGATATCCTTTTTATTCAAGGGTTATTTAGTTGCACATTTTAAAATTCCTAAGTACATGGATATATACTTTTTATTATAGACTCCTATTAATTTCTGGTTTAATATTGTGGATCAATAACATCATATGTATGATTTTAATTTATTTTAATTTATTCAAATTGGCTTTATGGATCAAAATATAGTATTTTGGTCAATATTGTCTGTGAACTTAAAAAGAATATTTAGTTTTAACTGTTCTTGGTTAAAATGTGCTATGTGTCAATTAGATAAAGTTGGTTGAGAGTGTTTAAGTCTTCCACAACCTCATTCAATTTTTTGGTATAATTTTTCCATCCTTTATCCATGATAGAAGAGTGTTGAAATCTGCATGTTGGAATCTTCAACTATAATCATACTTTGGTTATTTCTTTTATACTTTTTGTTTCACCCATTTAAAAAAATCTGTTATTAGGTGTAGGCACATTTAGGATCTTCTTGATTATCTGATTTCTCTACCATTATGAAATGACACTTCTTTGTCTAGTAATATTCTTTATCCTGAAGCTTTTTAAAATTGTGTTTTGCATGGCACATATTTCTGCATCCTTTTACTTTTAATTTATTTGTATCATTTTACTTAATCTGGGTTTCATACAGACTTAATTTGGGTTTCAACATATATTGGAAACTTGTTTATCCAACCTGATAATATCTATGTTTTAATTGAAGTATGTAGACCACTCAAATCTAATATGATTATTGTTTTGTTTATTTTTAAATCTATCATCTTACTAAGTATTTCATCTATTTTTTAGTAATCCTCTTTTCTCCCCTTCTTTTGCATTAATGATTATTTTATGATTATGACATTTTAGATCCACTATTGGTTTATTGGCATACATTATTTTATATTTTAGCTTTCCCTTTAAGGTTTGCAATATACACATTTAACTGATCACTATCACTTTAACTAGGAATATATCACTTCACATCTGGTGTTAAAAAAAGCTTCTGTTTCTACTTTCCTGTCTTGATGCTAATTTAATAGTCATACATTTTAGTTCTACATATGGTTGAAGTCCACAACACACTGTTATTATTTGGGCCTTAAACAGCTAGTCATCTAACACTACTCATTCCTTTGAGAAAATTCAAATTCCCATCTGATATTATCCTCCTGGCTATAGAGTTTAATGTCAATAAAATGACTCATCTCTTTTAATTCCTAAAAAAGTCTTTATTTTGCATTCTTTATTTTGTGAAAGAATATTTTCATTTTTATTGCATATAAAATTAAGGGTTGGCAGATTTTTTTTTTCTTTCAGTAATTTAGAGGTGCCATTTCTTGTCTTCTGGCTTTCATAGTTTCTAACAAGAAATCTGTTATCATCATATCCTTGGTTTTCTGTATATAATGTGTCTTTCTCTGGCTGCTTTTAAAATTTCCTTTTCTTTTTTTTTTCCCCATTATTTTTAGAATGTCTTTAGTGTTGTAGGGTATTTTTCTTTATGCTTACTCTGCTTGGAGTTTTTTGAAACTTTTGGATCTGTAGGTACTTCTCACCACTTTTGACTATTTTTTAAAAAGGTTTTCTGCCTCCTCATGCCTTTTTCCATTTTCTCTTACTGTTCATGCTTCTGGGTTCCAATTATACATTTGTTAGGCAGCTTGATATTGCCCCACAAGTTGTTGATGTTCTGTTTTTGTTTTTTTTTTTTTTTTTCCATTGGGTTTCTCTCTGAACTTCATCTTGACTAGTTTCTATTATTATGTATTCAGGTTCACAGATCTTTTCTTCTGTAGTGCTTAATCTGTTCTTAAGCCTTTTTGGTGTATTTTCACTCTATGTATTATATTTGTTACTGCTAGCAGTCTATTTTTTTTTTAATATTTTCTGTTTTTCTCTTCCTTATTTTTAAGTTTTCCTTTACACTTCTGAACATATAAGATTTTCAATTTCTGTTGTATAGTCTTTGGCTTGTACTTCCATAATCTTTCATTTAGGTCTACTTCCGCTGATGAATATTTATATCTTATTTTCCTGCTTTTTTGAATGCCTTGGAATTTTTGAATATCCTACCTAATGATTTTTATTTTTTGGTAACTGGATTTTGTTGTATGCCTTTAAAGAATGTTGAACTTTCTCTAACATTCAGATGAGCTATTTGAGACCAAGTTTATCTTTTTGACATTTTCTCTGAAACTTTGTTAGGGCTAACCAAAACAGCTTTTGGTTTTGGGCTCTCTTAGCTCCTTACTCTGATGATACCGTTCTCTGATTCTACTCAATATCTGTGAGTATATTATGAGGTATTTTCTCCACTGCCCTCCTCCCCTGCCATTCTGGTAGACCTGCATCCCTGAGGGCAGGATGGGTGCCACCCTCACTGGCTTGCTGGGGGAGGCAGGCAAGACCCACTGATGCTGATCACTCTCCTGGCCAGGGGTTGGGGGCAGAGTGGCCGAGAGGGAGCAAGGACAGGGAAGTGGGCCCACGAGAGGAAAGAGAGCGACCCATGGACTAGGGGAAGTCTATGAGCCCTCCCACAGTAGAGTTCCCCAAGCCAGCAGGGGTGGTGGGATTGTGGGACATCTGACAAACCCTTATGTAGAGGGCTGACTTTCAATAGATGGCAGCAAGGGAGCTTCTCTGCTAAGTACAAAACCCTGAATATTTTCCATTCTAACTGAGGAAGGTAAAATGTTTTCAGTCCTCTGTGAGCATGGGGAACTATTCAGTGTAATTTCTGTTTTGTCCCCCTGTCTTATTGTGTTTTATCTTACGTGTGTTTAAATACTCAAAGGCCCTCTATATGTATCCATCTCTCTGTCTCTGTCTCTTTCCAGTTCCCTCTCCTCTTGTAATATAGCCCATAATTTCTATCTATCTCAGGTTTATTAAGTCCAATTTCTGTATTCTCATCTCAGGGATTTTTAAACTCCTCTTACATGCTCTAAGTTCTGAAAATGACTTCCATGAATCAAGCTGGAGCAACCATATATATCATTCATCTCGTTTTATTTATTTATTTATTTATTTATTGAAGAATCATAATCTTCTACTGTTGTGTGAGATATTTGAAAATCGTTGTTTTTTTTTTTTTTTTTAAGATTTTATTTATTTGACAGAGATCACAAGTAGGCAGAGAGAGAGGGGGGAGGAAGCAGACTCCCTGCTGAGCAGAGAGCTAGATGCCGGGCTCCACCCCAGGACCCTGGGATCATGACCTGAGCCGAAGTCAGAGGCTTAACCCACTGAGCCACTCAGGTGTCCCTGAAAATCATTGTTTTATATATTTTCTGGGACAAGGAGGTTGTTTGTTGTTGTTTTCCATTTTTTTTTTTTTTCATTCTTTTGTGAGAGAAGAGCAAGTTCATTAGCAGGTAATTCTCCATGGACAGGAATGGAACTCCTATAGCCTTGTCTAATTTGCTGACTCATAAAGAAAGTCTATTTATTATTTAAGGCAATGTTTCTCAAAGTGTAAACCATGGAGCATTTGAATCCCAGATTTGACAAATTGATAATGTATATTCATGGGATGGATATTTAACATTCTGAATCAGAATATCTGGGAGGTTGTTCTAGGATATAATTTTTAACAAAAAGTCTACATGATTGTTTTTATAAAAAAAAACAACAACACACTAGTCAAAGCCAGTTAACATTAACCATTTTGGTGACTTCAGGTTTTATATTGAACTGTGTGTATGAGTCTATGTGTTTATGTACATGCTGACTTTTTGAAACTGTTTCAGTTGAGTACCTTTTTTAGTCATTAACAACATAGTTCCTTAAAAACAAGTTGACATTTGTTATATTATTATAGCTTAGACTTCTTTCAATACACTGATATTAAAGAATATCTTTTTTAAATAAGGTTGATTCACCCAAAGGAAAATTTTCTGCTTACATATTAAGTTATTCAGGATCAATCCACTAATACTAAGATTTACTCACTAGATTTTAAATTCTAGGAGGTCAGGGACCCATTCTGTTTTGTTCAATCATTTTATAGATTTTATAGATTTTGTGGATTGTGTCTAGAACATGTAGGCCTTCAGCAAATATTTGGTGAATAAATGAATAATAGAGACATATATGTTAGTACTTTTTTTTTTTTAAGTTGGGCTTGTAGAGACTTAAGGATGCAATCTAAAAACCAAGAACTTCTCAGAGTATAAATGATCTCAAGTTTATAGAACCTTAGTTATTATATATTTTCAAATTTTACCTGAAAATTATGACTGACTTTCTAAAGAATCAGGAATATTACAAATATCTGATTATCTCTTTTGAAAGATATTACAAAAGTCATATCACACTTACACACTCTTTCATCCCCATATGAAATATTTGGCAATACAAAGCAATATTAAAATAAATGTGAAATTACTCACTTTCAACGATTACACTTTGCTACTTAATTTTGATTTTACATTTTAAACTAAAATACGTTATAATATATGAGAATAATATATGAGATAGCATATAAAGAGCTCAGTATAGAAGGACATTAGAGTACTTTCTGATCTATGACTTTAAAGATCACAGGACACATAGAGTAGAGTAAACACAGAGATGTGTATAATATGTAGTTGAGTAGCAGACTTTCCAACATCAATCTGCCACCTCCTTCAATAACCTTTTTTCTGTCAAGGTTTAGTAGGAGGGTGGGTTGGCCTTAAATCTCAGTTCTCTGCAAGAAATAGAAATCCTTCACAGTAGCATCTCCTCTTATCTTTAAATACAGAGTTATTTATGCACTTTGATGGACACTTATGTGTTTCAAAATATTGAAAGGGGTCAATCTCAGCTATACCAGAATTTGCCTAATTGCTCTTGTTAACTACCCATGAGATTTTAGACAGCAATAATGTGGGACCAAGCAATATCAAGCTTTCCTAACAATTTCTACAACTTAGTGACCCTGTTAACAAATGACCTTTCAACACTCTACTGTCAAATACCTAAGTAGGAATTTATTTCTTCAGCATAAAAAGTTGGGATCTTTAGTACTATGAAACTTTATGGAAATCTCTAATAGGGTTTGAGTTTTCCACAAAATAAATAACCACTTAGTCAAATATCACCTCTTCTCATATGCCATCTCCACTACTTTAATTGTAATTTTTCTAAAACCATAATACTCAAGGTAATACCTACTTACCTAATGATTATCGTCTTTAAAATTCAATGCACATGTTTCTAGAATTGCTGTTCTTCTTCTCAAATCAAAACCACAATGAGATATCACCTCACACCAGTCAGAATGGCTAAAATTAACAAGTCAGGAAATGACAGATGCTGGCAAGGATGCGGAGAAAGGGGAACCCTCCTACACTGTTGGTGGGAATGCAAGCTGGTGTAACCACTCTGGAAAACAGCATGGAGGTTCCTCAAATTGTTGAAAGTAGAACTACCCCATGACCCAGCAATTACACTACTGGGTATTTACCCTAAAGATACAAACATAGTGATCTGAAGGGGCACGTGCACCCGAATGTTTCTTTTTTTTTTTTTTTTTAAGATTACCCTAATGTTTCTAACAGCAATGTCCATAATAGCCAAACTATGGAAAGAACCTGTTGATATCCATCAACAGATGAATGGATCAAGATTCCATTGTGTATATATACACAATGGAATACTATGCAGCCATCAAAAGAAATGAAATCTTGCCATTTGCGACAACGTGGATGGAAATAGAGGGTATCATGCTTAGTGAAATAAGTCAATTGGAGAAAGACAACTATCATATGATCTCCCTGATATGAGGAAGTGGTGATGCAACATGGGAGGTTAAGGAGGTAGGAGAAGAATAAATAAAACAAGATGGGATTGGGAGGAAGACAAACCATAAGTGACTCTTAATCTCACAAAACAAACTGAGGGCTGCTGGGGGGAGGAGGGTTGGGCGAAGGGGGCTGGGGTTATGGACATTGGGGAGGGTATGTGCTATGGTGAGTGCTTTAAGTGTGTAAACCTGGCGATTCACAGACCTATACCCCTGGAGATAAAAATATATTATATGTTTATAAAAAATTAAAAATTAAAAAAAGAGACTCAATGCACATGAAATAGCTTCTTACCCTATAGCTGAAAGGTAAAGGTAGTAGAAGTAAAAAACTGGATACTTTTAAAAGCAAAAGGTGTAATTAAAGTGACTGAAAGTTAGTCCCTAAAAAACAAAACAACACATTTCTTCTTTTAATTGTAAAAATATTACTAATATACAAATTCCTTCAATCAAACATACAAATAGGACTACTATAACCATTGTAATTTGTGTGTAAAAGGTATTTTACACTCACACACATACATACACAAAAACACATATATAAATAAAAAATTCACTAATTCATTCTAGTTGTAGGAAAATTTCCCTTCAGTTAATGTAGTTAGAATTACAGAAGAGTCTCATAACAAAATTGGATTAATTAATTAATTAATTTTTAAGAGTGAGGAGGAGAACAGGGAGAGGGAGAGAGAGAATCTTAAGCAGGTTCCAGATCAGCACAGAGTCTGACTAGAGAGGGAGCATGGCGCAGGGCTCAATTTCACAACACTGAGATCATGACCTGAGCCCAAATCAAGAATCAGATGCTTAACCAACTAAGCCACCCAGGTGTCTGTGGATTCATTAACTTAATCCATAACAAGAATGAAAATTAACTTAACACTGTGATATGATAGACTTCTTTAGACTTTTGTTCTTCCTATTTTCAAGTGGTTGCTTCTAAGGCTGTGCATCCTTTTATAGTATTGTAAGTAGGTATTGCCTTGAGTATAGTATTATGGTTTATTTTTTATAGTATTATTAATGCTATTAATTTGTTTAATGTATTTTATTTTTAATAATGCTATTCTGATAACATGAAAGGTTTTTGCTTCTAGTGAGCTCCCTTGACTATTTCCACAGTAAATAAGTCCTTTTTTAAAAATATTTTATTTATTTATTTGACAGACAGAGATCACAAGTAAGCAGAGAGGCAGGCAGAGAGAGAGGAGGAAGCAGGCTCCCCACTGAGCAGAGAGCCCAATGCAGGCCTCGATCCCAGGACCCTGAGATCATGACCTGAGCCGAAGGCAGTGACTTCAACCCACTGAGCCACCCAGGTGACCCAACATAAGTCCTTTTAAAAGAGCTTTTATGCTGTGTTTTGTTAAAATGTGATTTATTTTCTCCAAGAAATGGGTAGGATTGCTAAAGAAAGAAAAGTAATACCCTGTAAAATAGGATAAAAGAGGAAGGAAAGAAGCACTATCAACTTTTTATTTTGTAGGTAGGGAGGCATAGCAGTTGATCATAAAAAATACTTGAACTACTGATTAAATATCTAAATAGTTAAAGAGCAAATTATATATATGGAATTGTGGTTTTTTTACATGTATAATATTTATGGTTTATCTTGCTTTTTCTTTTGTGTTTGTCAACAGCAAATGTAGATCCATAAAAAATTTATGACAAAATGCTGCCATTCTTCAGAGAAAGATAATTACCATATGATCTCACTCATATGTGGAATTTAAGAAACAAAAGAGAGGATTATAAGGGAAGGGAAGGAAAAATAAAACAAGACAAAATCAGAGAGGGAGAAAAATCATAAGAGACTCTTAATCATAGGAAACAAACTGAGGTTGCTGGAGGAAAGGGGTGGTGGGGTAACCGGGTGGCACACATTAAGGAGAGCACTTGATGTAATGAGCACTGGGTATTATATACAATGATGAATCACTGAACTTTACCTCTGAAACTAATAATACGATATATGTGAACTAATTGAATATAAATTTAAAAATGATGAAAAAGATTGATAGATAAAAAAGGCTGCCATGTTTGCTTCTGGAAGGTGACTTTGTGTGTTTGTGTGTGTGTTTTTGTATCCATACATATATAAGCATAAACATATATACACATATATATCTACCTGTCCATCCGTACACATACACAGGCATCCATACTCACACAATACCTATATGTATATAATACACATACAATAGTCTACTACTGCTTCGGTTAACCACTTATCATAAGAAACATAAGGTGTATTTTAATGCAAGGTATGGATATGAGAGTTGTGGTTTAGGATTAGCCTCTCTTCAGTATCATGTGACAATACTGAAACAGTAAATTAGTGCTCAGTCTGACTTTCTTAATCGCTGGCATGTATAAGAAAAAAAAGAATCCCATATTCCATGGGTCTTCTGCTTCTCTAATACCTGATGTATTTTCAAAACATCCTTCTGTTAATTTAGAATAAATAATGATGTCAGTAAAACTGAGACATTTTCTGGCAAGGAGTTATTTCTTGCTAATTTACTGCTTTATTTCTCAAGAGTGTTAAAAAGTTCTCAGGCCACTGAGCTGCCTTTTACATTCCAACCAACTTTAAATTTATTGAAAGAGAGACAAAGGGATAATCAAATCAATACGACGTTTAGCTGTTTTGATGTATTTACAAGGACTTCTGTTATACGGCAACTCTCCTTGTCATTTAAAATATATTCTCCATTTGGATGTTTGTCTCCTATATGATTAAGTGAGATTTCTAAGCTTAATTATGGAAATGCAATGCATATATAAAACTGGAGATATTGATTAAAATAAAGGATGTCCAGTTAAATTGAAATTTCAGATAAACAATGAATAATTTTTTTTAGTATAAACGTGTCTCAAGTATTGCATAGTGTAGACCTATACAATAAATTGGTCCTATTGTTTATTGGAAGCTCTAGTTTAATTGGGCATCCCTCCTTTTTAAAATTTGCTAAATGTGTCACAGTACCTCTATAAAACTGGTCTCTAGCATTTCAACTTACAGAATACAATAAATGAGGAGAGAAATTGCCCCTAAAATGTTAGGACATACTTTTCATTTAGTTATCTCAAAGGCTGGTTGATTTCAGTAAAAATGACCAGAGTTCTCACTAACTAGATCATTAAATTCTAATTAGGAGAAAGGTATCTGAGCAGGAGTGATTTTTAAAATATAAAAGTCTACACAAAACATCCAGTAAAAGGCTTCTCCCCCCCCCTTTTCTGTTTTTCTTGGTTTTCACCCTTACATAAAGATTTTGCTGAAGCCTGGAGGTTGTCAGGTGGGTATAAGCAGGGTCATTTTATCAGTGGCAGGTGCCTCTGGCAGCCATAGGGACTTCACTCCAGCCACACAGCTCCAGGCTGGGGGATGGGGACACAGACCTGAATCTGATGTGGAGAAGCCCTGAGGATGGTGCCACCAGGCTGTTCTGGCCCTTGGGTAATCCTGAGGTAGATCTGGACCAAGGTGGCATAACTATAGTTGTCTTGGTAATATTTTCTGGGTCCAGAAAGGATAAAGTCAGATCAACTACTATCGGTCAATAGAGACTTTACAATGAATATTCATACATGGATGTGGTATCTGCCAAGCAGCCTTCCTGGTGATTAGGAGTCAAAGAGAAGGACATTTTCTATGGCAGCTGTCAGAGTTAAGCTTGGAAATTAAAAACCCCACCACAGACAGCACTCCTTTTTCACGTAGGAGAGTGGATTACACTCCTGAAATGAAACCCAGAGTTAAAATTCATCCTAGTGTTGACTGAGAGTTGAAAATGAAACAGCTCAAGTCAAAGCCATCTTGAAAGACGTGCACTCTACAATATGAGCACGATCATTTCCTCCATTTCCCAGTTTTATTCTAAAGGAAAGAGAGAAGAGATAAATCCATCTTAAGGGACAACTGACTTTTCCCCCATGAACTTTCAAATAAACCCTGTGATGTTTGTGATCTAGTGATTACCGAACGTGATTATTAAAGTGGTACCTAAAGTCAGATGCCTTTTTAGATTCCACATATAAGTAAAATCATATGGCATTTGTCTTTCTCTGTCTGACTTACTTCACTTAGCATAGCATCTTATAGGTCCATCGCTGTTGCTGCAAATGGCAAGATTGCATTCTTTTTTATGGCTGAGTAATAGTCTATTGTATATCTATACCTCTTCTTTATCCATTCATCCCTCAGTGGACACGCAAGTTGCTTCCATATTTTGTCTGTTGTAAATAACTCTGCATGAATCATAGGGGTGCATATAGTTTTGTTGTTGTTGTTGTTGTTGTTTTGAATTACTGTTTTGTTTTGTTTAGGTAAATACCCACATGTGAAATTATTGGGTATGGTATTTATATTTTTAGCTTTTTGAGGAACTGCCATACTGTTTTCCATTGTGGTGGCACCAACTTACATTCCTAGCAGCAGTGCACAAGGATTTCTTTTTCTCCGCATCCATTCCAATGATTATTTCTTGTCTTTTTAACACTGGCTCTTCTGACTGGTATGAGGTGATATCTCGCTGTGGTTTTGACTTGCATTTTCCTGATGATTAGTGATGTTCAGCATCTTTCCATGTGTTTTTGGACTATCTGTATGTGTTCTTTGGAGAGATGTCTATTCAGGTCCTCTGCTCATTTTTAATCAGATTTTTTTTTCTTTTTGGTGTTGAGTTATATGAGTTATTAATATATTTTGGATATTAACCCTTTATCAGATACATCATTTGCAAATATTTTCTCCTATTCAGTAGGTTGCTTTTTTGTTCTATTGGCTATTTTTGTTTTCACTCTGCAAACCTTTTTAGGTTGACGTAGTCCCAGTTATGTATTTTTGGTTTTGTTTCTCTTGCCTGAAGAGATAGATCCAGAAAAACATTGCTAAGGCTAGTGCCCAAGAGATTGCTGCCTATAAATTAAAAACAAGAACAAAATTCTGCAATGCTTTACCTGGCAATATTACCTTTTATATAATATAGCATATTGCAAATGATATTGAAAGAGAGTGCCCTTTATTTTGCTTTGACATTTGGAAACAGAGAAGTACTTTCTAATTGCAAACTTGTTCTTATTACATCTTGCCAATGATTTAACAGTTAAATTGAATTAAATAGAGTTTTCTTTAACAGAAGAAAATTGTGACTTTTAATATTTAAAAAAAGAAATGTTTAATAATGTATACAACTGAATGTGTGGTATCTCAATCCTAAAACAAAAATCTAACCAACCACTAATGGCTGTGTGCTTGTACATATTCATTTGTTATGACTACTGATCATGGATTTGAATCACTTTAAACACCTTCCTCAAGTATTTTTGGCATTGTTATTCCCCTTATGGGAATCATATTTTGTCTTGTTTTGCCATGTAACCTTATAATAAATTAAACTCCAGGTTGTTGTGTTTAATGGTAAAAAAAAAAAAAGTAATTCCCCATTCTATTGAGAGAACAGACTCAGCTCTATTATATCTCATTGTTTATATGTCAGATAAATTAATTTTTATCATTCATACATAGACCTAAGAGGAATTTTTGGAAATTGTTTGGTTTTCTTTTCTTTCTTTTTCCTTTCCTTTCCTTTCCCTTTCTTTCTTTCTTTCTTTCTTTCTTTCTTTCTTTCTTTCTTTCTTTCTTTCTTCCAATTTTATTTATTTGAGAGAGAGAGAACACAAACAGGAAGGGCAGAGGGAGAAAAAGAAGCAGGCTCCCTGCTGAGGAAGGAGCCCAATGCAGGGCTCTATCTCAGAACCCTGGGATCATGACCTGAGCTGAAGACAGATGCTTAACTGACTGACCCACCAAGGAACCCAATTCTTTGGTTTTCAAAATAAATATCAGTATCTCTTGGATGTGAAGTAAAAACAAATCAAAGTAGTCAGACAACTTCTTACCAGCTTCTTAGAGAGATAAAATGTTTCCTTCTTTGAAAAATAGTGCCTACACTTTATAAATGAAAAGAGGATGAAAATATTGCAAGAAGAAACCATACTATCTCATAATTGAGAAGAAGTGTGGAATGTGGCAGATATAGCTGCATATTCTTTGCTGCGTTTCCCATCCAGAAGTGAAATCTACTTGTCTTCCTCTTGAAACTGAGTTAGCTTTAGTTTGATTTCTCTGACCAATAGAATGGAGCAGAAATAATGTTCTAGGGCATCTGTAGCTATATAAAAAGCTTTAAATCTTCTTCCTTGGTCTTCTAGGGTTTTCTCTGGGAATCTGGGGTTTTCTGCAAGAAGTTCAGGTACTCTGAGACCACCACTCTGAAGAGGTCATGTACAGGGGCTTCAGTTGATAGTCTCAGCAGAGGCTGGCTTCCCATCATCTCCACTGAGATGCCTGGTATGTCAGACAAACTGTCTTGGACTCTCCAGAATGGTCCTACCAACTGAATATTACCAAGTGATGCTTATGAATACAGAATGGAATAGCAGAATCACTCAGCCCTGCCCAAATATCTGGCTCCCAGAAATCGTAAGATATAATAATATGGTTGTGGCTCTAAGCCACTAAGTTATGGGGTCTTTTGTCACATAGTGATAGATGACTAGGGCTGACTTCTCTACTGGAAACCAGAACTGATTGTGAAGCAGGGCAAGTCTGTTTGTGTGAATGACACCTTAACTCTCCCACTTTTGACCTATTGTCTTGGTGTGGCTAGCCTTCTTTCCAAAAATTGGAAATACTTGTAGCTAGGTAAAAAGGTAGGAGCTGGGATAAACTAATACCTCTATAAAAATGTTTTTTAAGGGGCGCCTGGGTGGCTCAGTGGGTTAAGCCACTGCCTTCAGCTCAGGTCATGATCCCAGGGTCCTGGGATCGAGTCCCGCATCGGGCTCTCTGCTCAGCGGGGAGCCTGCTTCCTCCTCTCTCTCTCTGACTGCCTCTCTGCCTACTTGTGATCTCTCTCTGTCAAATAAATAAATAAATTCTAAAAAAAAATGTTTTTTAAAATTTAAAAATGTTACTGTTTGATGTTCTATTTGCTTTGATTTCTCACCCTCTCATGCCCTTACCAGTTGTCCTTAAGTTTTAGCTATGACTTTGGCCCTCAAAACAGTGTCTGGGTTTGCTTTGCTGCTCCCAGACACACAGATAATCTGGCTACACTCTCCCATCGTCCCCACTCCATGATTAGCTTTTCCTTTGCTCAGCCTCTTTGATGGGTATGCACCAAAGCCAGAATATTGCTAAAAAACATGACAACAAAGAAGCAGTGAATCAACTTTAGATGCTGTCTTAGTTTGCTTGAGCTGCTATGACAAAATACAATAGACTGGGTAGCTTTTAAAGCAGATAATTATTTCCCACATTTCTGGAGTCTGGAAGTCTGAAATCAGGTTGGTAGCAGAGTTGGGTTCTGATGAGAACTTTCTTCCTGGCTTGCAGACAGCCTCCTTGCTATGTGCTCACATAGCCTTTCCTAGGTGGTTGTGCAGGAATATTTCTCCTTCCTCTTGTAAGGGTACTTCTAGTCTCATCATGAGGGTAATGGACTCACAACCTAATCTAAATAACGTCACTCTGGAGGTAAGGCTTTAACATATGAATGTTGGAGGGAAGGATACAAACCCTCAGTCCATAACAGATGGTATGTAGAGAATACCATAGCAGTCCTGAGACTGCTGTCTTTACAAAGGCCTTCTTGCAAGGTAGACCCCTGTCTGATGTCTGAGAATTTAGGTTTTGGGAAGGTTTCCACCAATCCCTAAGTGATGAGGGAAGATCATTGTACCTGGGCTGTTTTGAACAAATAATGTGGTTTATGCTGAACACTGCTTTCTTTCTGGGAGTGTGGAATTTTGGTATGTGCTCCGCAAGAAGATGCCTATGCGACCAGCTTCCAAAAAAAAGAAAGAAAGAAAGAAAGAAAGCCTTAGGTAATGAGTCTTTAAGTCTCTAATAAGCTTCCTTGGTAGATGATATTTCACATGTGTTCTCATAACTCTATGCCAGAAGAATTAAGCATGTCTTGCGTGACTCCACTGGAAGAGGGCTTTTGGAAACGTGTGCCTGGTTTCCTTCTGACTTTGTCCCTTATGCCATTTCCCTTTGCTGATACTGCTTTGCAACCTTTCTCTGTAATATATCATCCACCTGACTGTGACTGTACATTGAACCCTCTGAGTCCTCTTGGTAAATCACTAGACCTGTGGTGGTACTGGGGACCTCAGACACAGATGGCATGGCAAGAACAGAAGCAAAGGAGTTTTACACACACACACACACACACACACACACACACACCCCACACCAATGTTTCAGTTGAGACTGTCCTTTGAGAAAATTTTAAGATCTTTAATGAAAGGGAATTGGATTTCTATTAATTCATACTGGTAATACGCATGTGTTAATTATTCATGTTTGCTCAAATGCCTTCACTTCCTATCTGTCTTTCCTAGCCTCAGATTGCTCCCCAGCCTGCTTCAGTGCAGTGTCCGTATCTCTCCCTCTGCAGAGGCAACCCTGACTCAGCTCCCTCTGAGCCTCCAGCCCGCCCTCTGCCACTACATGTCCTTCATTTTACTTCCTCCTCCAGCAGCATCTCCCACAACTGAGCTCTTGCTTTGAAATCCTCTCTTGTCTTGGTTTTCAAAATATGCTGTTTCCTGATTTTCCTCTGACCTCTCTATCCATTCCTTTCCAGTTTCCTTTGCTAATTTTGCCTCCTGTTTCAAAGCTTCAACTCTTGGAATGTCTTGGTGTTGAACTGCTTTCAGTTCCTTATTTAAACATGCTACTGAATCACGTGTCTTCTAGTCTCATGGCTTTAAATATCACCCGTAAGCTGAAAACTCTAAGATTTATGGCTCCACACTGATCTTTCCCTTGAGTTCCAGACTTTTATATCAAACCACTTAGACTCTGCCTAGAAGCATAAAAGCTTTGCAAATTTAGAATGCTCAAAGCAGAACTCTAGATTCTTTGTCTCAATACTCTTGTCTTTGTCCAAACTTCCTCTCTCTGTCCACCTGCCTTGATAAATGCTGTTTAACAATGACATTCAATATCTTTCTAACTCAGGAGCTACCAACAATTTTTTACTCCTGGAAATCAAAGTTCCACTCAAGAACATTACCAAAGAGTTTAATGACTCTAGTGGGGATCATACGTCTATACCCTACCCTAATAATTTCAGATAGGGACTCTTTAAACCTACATTCTTAAACTTTTGTAAGAACACAAGCTTCTTTAAGAATATGATCATGAAAAATAAAAAGAATCTGATAACGATACACCCTTCATTAAAATACACATACTCACTTAAAGTGACATACAAATAATTTCAAATTAAATATATCTATATATTGAGAGATACATAGTAATTTCAAAGACATAAAAACAAGATGTGGAAAAAAATAAAAAAAATATTACAGGTAATTATAAACAAGTTTACTGTAAAAGAGAAGATAGTTTAGGTATGCTAAAGTAAGATGTTAACATCAAAATCTCAGTTTTTTTTTTCCCTCACACATGCTACATGTCCAATCCTGTGTTTAGCACTTGTCTTTCATACTAAAGCTTCAGGATATGACTAGAATCTGCTCTAAGCCTAGTCTCAGCCACCATTTTCTCTTGCTTGACTGGCAAAATCCTTGTAACAATTGCTTTGCTTCCATTATTATCCCCATCCATAGTTATTATTATTTTTTTTTAGTTACTGTGGGGTAACTTTTATTATTTGTGTATGCATATGATCCCTTTATCTCGTGTATGTGCAGTATTTATATATTTATACATCATGCCATTCTTGATATATGTTTTTTATTTCTATTTTCTTCTAATTCTGTAATTTTTATATTTTCTTCTTTAATCAATTCATGTTTATTTGCCAAAACTGAGGTGAAGATCTCAAAAAGATAGATAGTTTTTCAACATCATTTATTGAATAACCTGTCCTTCCTTATTTGTCAAGTCCTTGATAATATATGTCTTTTCTGTAAATGAAGCTATTTCTAACTATTCTGCTCCTTTAATTTATCTGTTCTTTTTTATTTATTTATTTTTTTTTTACTGTTTTCAGTATTTAAAAATTATAGCTTTATAAAATTTGAAAGACCTTTTCCATTGACTTTTGGGAATACAGAACACTTTAAAAAATGAGGATTGTGGACAGGTCATCCAAGCAAAAGATCAGCAAGAAAATAAAGGCCTTAAACGACACACTGGACCAGATGGACATCACAGATATATTCAGAATATTTCATCCCAAAGCAACAGAATACACATTCTTCTCTAGTGCACATGGAACATTCTCCAGAATAGATCACATCCTCAGTCCTAAATCAGGACTCAACCGGTATCAAAAGATTGGGATCATTCCCTGCATATTTTCAGACCACAATGCTCTAAAGCTAGAACTCAACCACAAAAGGAAGTTTGGAAAGAGCCCAAATACATGGAGACTAAACAGTATCCTTCTAAAGAATGAATGGGTCAACCGGGAAATTAAAGAAGAATTGAAAAAAATCATGGAAACAAATGATAATGAAAATACAATGGTTCAAAATCTGTGGGACACAACAAAGGCAGTCCTGAGAGGAAAATATATAGCGGTACAAGCCTTTCTCAAGAAACAAGAAAGGTCTCAGGTACACAACCTAACCCTACACCTAAAGGAGCTGGAGAAAGAACAAGAAAGAAACCCTAAGCCCAGCAGGAGAAGAGAAATCATAAAGATCAGAGCAGAAATCAATGAAATAGAAACCAAAAAAACAATAGAACAAATCAACAAAAGTAGGAGCTGGTTCTTTGAAAGAATTAATAAAATTGATAAACCCCTGGCCCGACTTATCAAAAAGAAAAGAGAAAGGACCCAAATAAATAAAATCATGAATGAAAGAGGAGAGATCACAACCAACACCAAAGAAATACAAACTATTATAAGAACATACTATGAGCAACTCTACGGCAATAAATTTGACAATCTGGAAGAAATGGATGCATTCCTAGAAACATATAAACTACCACAACTGAACCAGGAAGAAATAGAAAGCCTGAACAGACCCATAACCAGTAAGGAGATTGAAACAGTCATTAAAAATCTCCAAACAAACAAAAGCCCAGGGCCAGACGGCTTCCCGGGGGAATTCTACCAAACATTTAAAGAAGAACTAATTCCTATTCTCCTGAAACTGTTCCAAAAAATAGAAATGGAAGGAAAACTTCCAAACTCATTTTATGAGGCCAGCATCACCTTGATCCCAAAACCAGACAAGGATCCCACCAAAAAAGAGAGCTATAGACCGATATCCTTGATGAACACAGATGCGAAAATACTCAACAAAATACTAGCCAATAGGATTCAACAGTACATTAAAAAGATTATTCACCACGACCAAGTGGTATTTATTCCAGGGCTGCAAGGTTGGTTCAACATCCGCAAATCAGTCAATGTGATACAACACATCAATAAAAGAAAGAACAAGAACCATATGATACTCTCAATAGATGCTGAAAAAGCATTTGACAAAGTACAGCATCCCTTCCTGATCAAAACTCTTCAAAGTGTAGGGATAGAGGGCACATACCTCAATATCATCAAAGCCATCTATGAAAAACCCACCGCAAATATCATTCTCAATGGATTGTGGTTCACAGACCTGTACCCCTGGGGATAAAAATATATGTTTATAAAAAATAAAAAAATTAAAAAAAAAATGAAAGGATTGTGTATGTGTGTGTGTGTGAAGAAATGGAATCAATGTAATGTGAAGTGTGAAGACATGGAATTGGTAAGAGTCAATTATGGACTTGCCATGATACTATGTTTCAAACACCAGTAGGGCTCTGCAGACTTTTTTCTTCAACTAATTAAAACTCCCAACAGAGAAACTTATTCTGCACCTTATCCATTGTGAACCTCTAAATGGAAAACCAGTAGATGAAGGCACTAGGAGATACTCTTTATTCAATTTTCTTTCCACCCATCTCCTTCAGTTAGAGCTTTTGAAGAGTTAGCTACATACCAATAAGCTCCTCTAGGCTATGGCTAAGAGCGGACAATCAAAGCCATGCCCCCTGTCAATAACCCTGGAATAATTTACAGAATTATTTATTAAATCCTTTGGGAGGAACTAGAAAATATATTTAGCATGCTGTTTCTAACTTTGAAGCATAGAATGTCAGACTTGTTTTCCCATTTCTTTTATCTCCTGGTAGCTAAGAGTTATGAGTAAACTCAGACTCCTAAATAAGAGTAATTAAATTAGAGAACAGGAAACAGGGGAGAAAATGAGCACATTGATTATTTTGGATTTGATATGCAATTCTTTTTTGAAAAATAATCATTTCTCTCTTTAAATGAATACTTCTAAATAGCCAGATTTTAGTGTCAGTACAAGAAATATTTGCTTAGCCTTCACTTCTTTATTAATAAAAAATGTGTAAGATTCAAATTTTTGGTAATTTAAACACATTTTCACTGATTCGTCCTTAATCATCTTAGGAAGCACTTAGGAAGTCACTAAGCATCTTAGGAGGACTGAACTTTAAAACTGATGACAAAACAAAAGTGTTAATATTAACTGCCAAGTGTTTAGGGCAATAGCTTTTGGATCTTGAAGAGGGACTTGATTTTAAGGCTAAAGTCTTTAGTAATTAGTGGGAGGAGTATGGTAGTGTTTCCTTTCTTCTTCTCTCTGTTTCTCTTGATCATTTTGTTTAAAGGACCTGAATGTATTCATGGGATCTGTTCAGACCTCTGCAAAATAGAATAGCTTTTGATGTACTAATACATTAGAGTATTGCTGGAGAATTCATGCATATTAGTGAAACCCCAGGCCCATCTTAGACATATTCCACTGAAAAGCAAAATATACACCACAGCAAAAGAGGACTTGCTCTTGTCAAGAATCCAGGTAGATGTGTACTTGTGGGTGAATTGGAGAGGAAAAGGGAAGAAAGGGTATCAAAAAAAAAAAAAAAGGGAGAAGATAGGAATAAGAGGGCCTTTTGGATGCTTATGACAAAGAACCTTGGCATAATCGAAGAACAGCCAAGTGGAAAATAAGAAATATTTGTTATGCACTAGGTTCCAACAGTATCCCTAATCGCCTCTTCAGTAAGATGAGGTCCTTTTTCATAGAGACTAAGCCTGTGCACCTTACTTACCCTTACAGACATTAAAGTAGAAATTATATTTTGTTCATGTCCTACTTCTTTAGGGGGGTTAGCCTGAACTTGGAGATGGAAGCATCCATCTGTTTGGGTTTGAGAAGCTTACAACACACGTGAGGATCGTTAAATGACAAATGGACTTTAAAACATTTGTCATTTAGATGGGGCGCCTGGGTGGCTCAGTGGGTTAAGCCTCTGCCTTCAGCTCAGGTCATGATCTCAGGGTCCTGGGATCAAGCCCTGCATCAGACTCTCTGCTCAGTGGGGAGCCTGCTTCCTCCTGCCTCTCTGCCTACTTGTGATCTCTCTGTCAAATAAATAAAATCTTAAAAAAAAAATCTGTCAATTAGGAAGTTAAGCTGAACTAGACATTCTGTCAATGAAAATAAATAAAGTTGATTGACTAGTTTCTCCATTGGAAGTGTTCCTCTGACAAACTGGAGGCATTGTCTCCAGTGCCAGAATAAATAACACATGTGAAGGAGTACTTTCAAGCTTTTACCTTAATCAGGAAGGATTAAGGATGTAATACTAGCATGATGGCAGACCGTTTGAAGAACTCACAGAAGAGTTTTGGTCGCAATGACTGTGATGGACTTTTCCCATGCATTTTCGATGGAAACAACTTATATTCTCAAATTCTGCCTAGTAGATAAACCACAGGGGATAATTACCTAAAATTATATTACTGCACCACGAAAAAAAAGTGCTATCACATCTCTAATCCATGTATGAGGGCACTGTGTAGGAGCATTCCTGAGATTTTTTATTTTGTTTTGATAAGAGTAATGCAGATTTAATATATTTTTCTCCATCACCAAAGAATCACTGGGGGCAATGTAAGCCTCAGTTGCCTATCTTGACAATTTTTTTTTTTTTTTTTTGGCAAACAGATTTCTAATTACAAAAATAGCCTCTTCTCTGTTTCATGAAAAACAGTGTTTCTTAGATTTATATAATGATGCGTATGGTCATTCTCTGATAAAAGGCAACTTCACCATGGTTATTGGGTTCTTTTAATATGCTTATGCAAAGTTCTAGTCCAGATTACCAGTAATCCTCATGTGTCTATCTACTATAAAGGATAAAAGCTGGTTTCAAAATGGGACATGTAGCCAAAATCTGATAGACATAGAACATATTTTAATTTATATCCCTATTTTAAAACAGGAATGTGTAAAAATATTATGAAAGGTAAAATATTCTAAACAAATAGAAAACAATGAAAATTTTTTTCACTCCTCATAGCTTTAGTAAAGATTTAAAATCAGCATCAAATACATTTTTTAAGCCATAACTATTAGTAAGAGTAAGATATATTAAATAGCTTTGCTAATAATTTTTTTTTTCCTGTAATTCAGAAACAGCAGACAATAGAGCTTATGGAATATTCCTTATGCCACCCTACCATTCCCAACTCCCCTTGAAGTCTGGCTGGGGCCATGCCACTAATTCTAGAAACAGAGTGATATGTTCAGTCCAAAATACTTCAAGGCATGTGTGAGGTCTCCCCACCCTGTTCCTCTACTTCGATTTTGAAGGTCAGGTGCTTCAAAGTGTATAGCGGACGATGGAAACTGTGTGGATCCCTATTTCAGCCCTTGGAAGGGAGCTGCTCTGGAAAGTCACCAGGTCCACCATGATTCAAATGACAAATACATTCTTATGTAGTGTGTCACTATGATTTGGGGGTTTGCCATCACAGCATTGTATAGCCCATTCTAACCAACACATTGGTTAAACAAGGAGCCACTGGTTTGTTTACTAATGCATTAGGACTTTTCACATGTACTTCTCCACATTGTTATCTATATTTTACAGAGAAAGGCTTTACAAAGATGTATCCAAAAATACTCAATTCATAGAGAAGAACTAGAATTTAAGTGTACCATGCAGAGTTGAGGGACTGCTTCCATTAAGTAGTAAATGGGAAATTTTTGTACTAGTTTTACAATTTATCTGTACCCCTGAAACAAATAATCATTATGTGTTAATAAAAATATAAAAATGGAGAATTAAAGAAATAAATTAGAATTTTTTTTTAAAAAGTATCACGTTAGATGGCACACCAGGCCTTCACGCAATTGTCACTGAATACACAAAAACTACCCATGAGGTAGATATTGTTGTTCTTATTTTTACTATTTTCAGATAGAGAAACTGAAACTCAAAGAAGATAAATAACCTTCACCCATTAGTAGATCTCGTTGCTAAGACCGAAGCTCAGTCACTAGTCTATGCTGCCTTTAGCCTTTGTATTATTTCTTATTTAGATTGATACGAATGAAATCTTCCTTCCGATAGGAAGTAATTTTGTTACTCAGTAAATAAGAGCACCTCCTGTTGTTTCATTTAAAGCAACATACAGTTCTCAGCATGTTTACAAAAAAGATATTTGAAAATCCATTTTTAGAGAAATGAAAGAAAATATATTTTACTAAGTATACTTTATATATTTTAGTAAAATAACACATGACTGTGGATTTTTAAAATCTATCTTAAAGAAGAGATCCAGAAAAATGATTGAAACATACTTATCGTTATTAAGTTGTACTTTTTAGGTTAAGACGTTATATGATAGTAAAGCATTCCCATTTATAGCATCAAATATTTAACAGCATTTTCTTTTTCCTCAACAGTGTTCCAGAATTTATGTCATAACTGCCAATATATTCCAAGTCATGTATCAACTTGGCATCTTAGTCTTTGTGAATTTTGTTTAAATTATGTGAAAAATACAATTTGATCCTAAGCAAAGACTGAATACATAATTTTTCATGTGTTAGTTTCCTTCTTGATTTATATTTCTTTTTTTTAAAAGAGATTTTGCTTTTTCAAATTGCAGAATCCTTTGGACTGTTCACTTATTCACAAGGAACTTCTGTGATCCTATAAAAATATTTATAGATTTGACTATTTTAAATAAAATATAAAGAAATTAATGCTATAGTCTCTCATTTAATATGCACTAGATATATGATTTTAGTTCTGAAATTGATCTAAAGTGTAGAGAGCTCTTTCTGCTTGTATATTACAAAAGTTATATAGCAAAAGCATGACCTAAGTATGCTACATTAAATCTGTATTGTAAATCATAGCTCATCATAACAGAAACTAGATATTAAGGTTACTAAAGCCATTTTGCATAATAAGAAGAGGGTTTCATTAAAAGGTTTGATATTATTATTCACTATATTTGAGTAAGGCTTTACTATATAGAAATACCCCCCCAAAAAATACATATGAGCAGATCTCAAACTCACAAAGATGAGGCCATAATTTTACCTCCAACCTGCTTGCCTTCAGGCAATTTAAAATCCCCTGCACTAGGAAACCTAATCTGCCTTATATACCTTATTTCAGCATAACAGAACAAGAGAAAGAATAAGGTTTCTCTCACCACATTTAAGACTGATGTCATCCCATAAAAACCATTTGGTTCTTCTCATTATTTTCATGATACTACCTCCAACTGCTTTTATTCTTTTATGCTAGTGTGCCACTTTCAGGCTATAAATAACCATAAATTCCCTCAGGGCCAAGTTTTTAAAGAATTTTTCTACCTAAATTCTTAGAAGGTTCCATATGGCTAACTTTTGATGAGCTATTTAAATTCTATCAGAGGAAATTAATATTACTGGGAAAAATATATTTAAGCTTATATAATTATACCTCATGTTCAGTTTGGTTGGTTATTGATTTCTGCTACCTCCATTCCCTGTGGTTATCTTAGGAGACAAAGATAGGGGAAGTGAGAGAGACAGAGCAAAAAGGACAGAGAAAGAGGGAGACTCCCTGAATGACTAGCTGGAGGAATTCTGCTATTATACATTTCCTTAAAGTTGGATTGAAGGTCATTATTTTGAACTAATAATTGCCCTTGCTCTCTCAAACTCCATTAAGCTTAATGGTCTGATTTAATTTGCTTGGCTGGTCTTTACTCTAAAAATATCTCCTGCTCCTCCTACATTTCCTTCTCTGATAGGAACAGACAAAGTCTGGTTTTAATCCACACTACATAAAATTACCAAAAGGAACCAATGAACATTCTAGTAGTGAAAAAGATTTATGGTAATTTCCCCTTCCACCGCATCAAAGCGTATGATTGCTTGGCACAGGCAGAGTGGGCAGACAGATTTTAATGATGTAATCACCAAAGTTTCTCTCTTTGGCTAGTGTAAAAACTGGGCTGTTGGGAGTTAAATGTCCTTTCGACAGGAGTAAGTGGTGGATTTTTGAATGCTAGCCTTTTCCTTACTGAGCAACTAGATGTTTACTGACATGGTCTAAACCCTTGTTTGACTCTTGCAAAGGTTCTCACAAACACTATTTTATGATAAGTCTGTATAACAGTTCTTCATTACCAAAGTTCACATGCATGAGGAAGAGAAGCACAGGGGACAAGAACATTAACTTGATATCTGTCGTCATTATAAAAAATCTGGTTTGAGTTCTAAACCTAGAAACTCTGGCTTTCACCAAAAATAGAAAGTAGGCTTTCAATTGAATAAACCCATGTTTTGAAGAGAATGGGTGAAGGAAAATGAAAGCATCTTTCAGTTTACTTTTTATTTTTACATTATTATGAATTTGTTTTATTTTTGTAATTTCCAGATTAGTTATAAACTTTGGTACTGATTTTTTAAAACTCATTACCATTAAACATTCACCGCTCATTTCTTTTCAACACGTTAACGGAAAAAGTATGGTTTTCTTATTTTAAAGATTCTTATTTGCTAAAAGAATTCAGATTTTTGAAAGTAATATTTCCCTAGAGAGTTGAAAATCTAGAAATTACTGGCTTTCAAACTGTTCAGGTAAGTTCATACCTGAAAGACATATGATACAATAGAAGTATTTCCCTTGGGTTTTTGTTTGTTGTCTTGCTGTATTTTGCATTTCAAACTTGTTCAATTCTCCTTTGTACTGTAGGCAGGCAATATGAATGTTTGCTAGGAGCACTAGTGGTATGCACAAGGACTCCTGTAGGTGGCGCTGCAATCCTGTGAGAATAATAAGACAGCCATCAACAGCCCTCCATTATGGTTTACCCAGACATTGATTTGGGATTCCTTCAGAAAATGGAAATGCTAATAAAAAATTAGTAGCAGTGACTTGTTCAATTTCAGGAAAAAAAGAAGAAGTTATGTTAAACAAACTTGGAAATAAATAGAAGCATGTACAACCCATTTTAAATATCAACACTAAATTCTCCTATCTCTACCCAATTTATCTTTTCTAGAACTCTTGGATACCATTGAAAAACAACAGTAGAATCAAAAGACTGTGTTAACTTCCTCAACCAAATTTTCAAAAACAGTAATTATTTGGCAGTAATATAAAAAAAAAATGAAGCCTTTCAAAACAAGTCACTAAATAGACCTTGCGGTGAAATTATTGTATTTGCAAAGAAGCAGAAACAAGTTTCCTAAGGTATCACCTTAAAGATTTTCAGTTCTTTATGTATTCAAGACTGATATATGGGGTACCTGAGTGGCTCCGTTGGCTAAGCATCTGCCTTGGGCTCAGGTCATGATCTCAGGGTCCTGGGAATGAGTCCCACATTGAGCTCCCTGCTCAGCAAGGGGGGGGGCTGTCTATCTCTCTCATGTTCTACTTTTGTCCGTTCTCTTTCTTTCTTGCTCTGTCAAACAAATAAATAATTAAAGTCTCTTGAAAAAACCAAGACTGATAGAATGCAACAGAAAAATAAAAAGGAATTATACTAGTTGAATAAAAGTTTTAAGTTCATAATTTGTAGGGAGAGGATGTGGAGAAAAGCACCCTTTAACTTTATCATAGACCTGATACTGAAGCAAATGACAATTTGCATGTGCACTTTCCAGAAGGTTTTTTGAGTCTTGGAATTACCGCCATTTGGGGTAGGATTATTCTTTGTCCTGGGGCGGGGGTACTGTCCTGTGCATGGTAGGACATTGAGTAGCATCCCTGACCTCTACTCATGAGATGCCAGTAGAACTTCTCCTACACTGTGCCCACCCCCAAATCTGTGACAACTAAAAATGTTTCCAAACATTGCCAAATGTTCCTTGCATGACAAAAATCAGCGCTGATTGAGTAGAATCAAGTGTTTTTTTTTTTTTTTTTTGTAATACACATAAGGAAAAATAAGTTGCGGAATACCCTGATTATTAGCTATTTATAAACATAATAGATATGATTTGGTTTTCTAAATAATCAGTGTCTCAGAACACTTAGAAGCCCTGTGCCTTTGTCATCAGAGACATGGTAATTCATCACTACCACCTGAATTCTGCCAAACCTACACATATTCCTACATTGTCTCCAAGATATTTAAATGAATGATGTTTCTCTGTTTGAAACGAAGCATATTATGCTTTAAAGGCTTATCAGACAATTAAATGGTTAACAAAGTTCCCATTCTACAAGAATATTACAGTTAAACAAATTGTGCTCTTTTAGAAAATAACTTATAAGAGAGCTCTCAAATAATGAATTTGCTAGGGTCTCCTCCTTAAAGGCATTTTGTTTAGAAAAACATTGGAGTCATTCACCCTCTTCTTCTGTTTGAAGATGAAGGATACTCTGATGGAATGTGACAAAAATACACTATTCTTGAAGTTGAGTTATTTTAAATGACTAAAAATATGACACAAATTATATCAGATGCCTGGGGCATCCTTTTACAAGAATGTCAGAACAGATCTTAGAAAGAGTCTTAGGTCTTATCACTGGAATGGTATAGAAACTGAGGCTTAGGGAGGTTCAGTTTTATCCTCAAAATAATACAGTGTGGGAGAATGCCAGGACCAGGGTCCCAAGGACCCCTCCAGTGGCCTCCCCACTACATCATGCCAGCAGTGGGAGGATGGCACCTCAATCCCAGTTCTACATTTAACCTATTCTTATATTTTGAACTTAATGACATAACTTCAGAGAAAGTTGGCTTGCCTGTGTATATTGTCCATATACTGTTGAAAACACTAAGACCCTACTTCTCAGTTCAGGACCATTAGACTTCCTTCTTAAATAAAACTAACAAATTCTTGATTATTGCTTTAATGAGATAATTCCGTAAAGCTGTCCTGTTCACTTGTTGCTGTTCACGCTTATCATGTGTGGTCACTCAGTTGCCCTACTACCTTAATTTCTTTCCTAAGTCAAAGTTTTGGAAACATTTGTTTGCCCAGATTTGCCCTCTATTATTAAAAAAAAAAAAAAATGTAAGTGCTGGATGGAATCCATTTGCAGTATTTTATTAGCAAATAGGACCACCAGGTAATCCAGCAGGAGTGAGTTATTTTTTAGATGATCATCAAAATAAAAACAAATAAAAAAATTATTGTAAAGATGCCACACACCTCTAAAGGAGTTCCCAAGCCTCAGTCTGGGGTGAATTATTCTATAACAATCTCCCCACCTTTTATAAGAAATGATACAACTAGATCTGATCATTGAAATCACCCTTTAAATTGTCTTCCCATTAAAACCATCCCTTTCCCACTCTTCTCAAAATATTCAACTAAAATTATTTGACTTTCCTTGTATAAAGCTCATACAAACTCAACTTCAAATGTTATATATTTGTGTCTAATGAGCTTAATTAGATGATAAGAAAAGGGATCATTGAAAACTTGGAAACATGGTATGTATTATTTTGAAATGTAGGAAGAGATTGAAAAATACTTTTGAAAGATGAAATGACCATGTACAATACTCTTCAATACTACTTCTAATTCTAAGACCACAATTCTGCTTTCAATTTGAAAATGCTTAGATCAGTCAATATATATATATTTTTTCAAATCAGAGTTAAATAACTCCTCTCCTATATGTGTCATGGTACTAGATATAATGATCCAGAGGCTGGAAAAACCTTACTGTAACTTCAACGAGTGGGAGCTGAAAAACTGCTCTTTTAACAGTGAGTGGTTTTTCAAGAAATAGAAACTTGAAGTCACCTTCTGTTAATTTGGGAGAAAATCCTAAAATGTTTCAGAAGTTGAACAAACAAAAAACAAATACCCACCAATATCCTTGAAGAAAACTGAAGTGATCGAAGAAGAAGCTAAGCTGTTTGTGGTCAGAATCAGAGCCACGACTTTGCAGAGCTTGTCTTCTTCATTTATTGGTTTTAGACCAGGATTGTTTTTAAACCCTGTGATCTCATTTTATGCTCCCACATATCCCACTCCTAAAAGAAAGCAATTTAAGATTTCCTTCCCCAGGATGGCTATGACAAAGAAGGCTCTGTGTCAAGGGCGGTATTATTAAGATCTCAAGACAGAGAAGAGATATCTATGTCTTTCTCTGTGGCACTGTCACAATGGAAAGCTGGACACTGTCTTCTTTATTACTTTCTTTTTATTTTAAAGTTTTAATTTATATATTTGAAAGAAAAGACAGAGATTGCAAGAGAGAACACGAGTGGGGAGGAGAGGGAGAAGCGGGCTCCCCACTGTGCAGGGAGTCTGATGAGGAACCTGGGATCATGGCCTGAGCTCAAGGCAGACACTTAACCAAATGAGCCACCCAGGTGCCCCAGGACATTGGCTTTTTTAGACATAGGAGGGTGTGGAGACCTCTTCCAAATGTGAACTAAGGAGCTGAATTGCAATCCGTGAGCCCAGTGAAGACAACCTCTATTTCTGGTGAGACAGGGTCTGGAGAAGATTGGAAGAGGCAACACGTTCTTTTGAATAATCGCTCCTGCATTTACTTGCTGAGTCACTGGGTGGGTCCTTTAAACTCACTGAACATTGATTTCCATATATGTAAAGAGAGAATAGTATATTTGTCTGACAAATTTGTTTGTAAACAAAGAAAATGTTGAAAATATAAGACTTGCTAGAACACTTACATGTATGTTGAACATAGCCCATCTCATGTGTAGCACGTGTGTATGAAGTTAGTAGGAAGAATAGAGTTCTTTATACTAATTCATTAATAGAATCATCCATCTCTCAAAAATAGAACTGTGGGTCCTTTCTACAGGTTTACCTCATCATAAGTAACTTTCTGGTCACTGACAGGACCCTTCACCACAATTTCCCTTCACCAAGGGCCTGGAAAGAAAAGATCCTGCTCTTGAGGCAGACACTGAGGAGCCCACCCTGTGGAGAATAAGCAGGTCACTTTCAGGGACTGGTGGCACAAAGTGTATGGGTAAGTGACTCTTGTCACTCTTTACTTCTGGTCACTGGATGCGGTTTTCAGCGGTTACTTCATTTGAGACCTGACAGACCGTTAGTATCTGACGTTTGATGGTTCTCGCCGTGCCCATGGTGTCCGTTCAATTACCTTGAAACAGGAAGATAAGCTTTTTACCTTTCCTTTACTAATTTTGAAATTGTTCATTATCATTACTTTCTTCATGCACAGAGAAAGCAAAGACTTCGTTGAACTGTTTAATAAGAACAGTTTCCCTCCCGTTTCTGACCCAATTCTCCTATAAGAACTAACCGTATATAATGCATATAAATGCATATAATGCTTACCACGTACCGGTTCTAGAATCACTTATTTCACATGTAGTGTCTCAGTTAATTTACACTGTAAGTCTGTGAGCTAAATACTAGTAGTTTCTCATTTTAGATAGAAAACCTCTGTACAGGGGTTAAGTTAACCTATATCTGATTAACATTTTTTTCACATGTTCTAGAGTTGATATTATTTTATTTGCTCTTTTACTTGAGAGTAGTACATAGGAATAATCTTTCTGTGTTGTTTCAAAAATATGAGTTGAATGGGCCTCATAAATTCTGTCATTTAGATGTGTTAAAATTTAGTCAATAATTCCTCTTTAATTGGATTTTTACCTGTTGAAAATTAGTTGATATAAATAAGACTGTCAGGAATGTTTTATAAAACACAATTTGGTCCATATTTATAATTATGCTGACAGTAAATTTTCTAAAAGTAGAATTATCATTTGAAATGTGTGAATATTTCTGAGACTCTTGATTGCTTTCCAAGTAGTGTGGCACAAATCACAGTCCCTCCAACTGTGCTGGGAACTGTCTCATCAGACTACACTGAATATGAATATTTAATCATTTAAAAAAGAACAAGAGAAAGAAAACATATTGATAGGTACATCAGCATTATAGTATTGTTTTATTACAATTGAGTAATTGTTTTTAAATTTTAAATTTTGAGTCTTCTTTAAAGATATCCTTTGACTATTTTTCTACTAATGTTAAAAATTAATCCTATATATTGAACATGAATAAGACATCAATATGACAGTAACTTTTTCTTTCATGTATGTGACATTTTCCAAATTTTATTTGCTTTTAATTTTGTTAGAAGTGTTTATATTCATAATTTAATTAATCAACTAATTAATTAAATTTAAAAATATTATTTATTTATTTGACAGACAGAGATCACAAGTAAGCAGAGAGGTAGGCAGAGAGAGGAGAAAGCAGGCTCCCCGCTGAGCAGAGAGCCCGATGTGGGGCTCGATCCCAGGATCCTGAGATCATGACCTGAGCTGAAGGGAGAGGCTTAACCCTCTGAGCCACCCAGGCTCCCCAATTTAATTTATTTTTAAAAGTTAAAGCATTGAGTAAATAATCACATGAAATTATGTACTTCTTCATGCAAACATGGTTGTAATTTTTACAGTCCCTTCTGGTTCACTAGCGATCTCAAATTCAATAACTTATATTTATATTAGCCTTGCATAATTTTATACTTAAAACATGAACTCTTTGGAGAAATTAATTCAAACACATAAACATACAGGCTCACACGCAAAATGAGAGTGTAAATTTCTAAGCTCCCAAACTTCTCTACTTAAAGATTTTTCTGCCTAACCTTAAAAATTAATATAAAATTGTTTATAAGGCTTGAATTGTGATAAATTATTTAACTTCTTTATAATCTTTCATTTTAAGCCAATATTATGTTCAGCACTTTGTATGACAGCTAAAGGAGATAAAATTAGTGAAGTAAATGCAAAGAAATAATAAAAGAACTATATATACATATATACTCATATACATATTCTTATGGCATAGGTGGAAAAGATTGGAAAGAAAAAGTCTTCCAGCCTTAGGGCTGTATGTGGTAAGTAGTTGTGACCAAGGCTAGATTTCACACTGTGATACTCTTACTTATAACATGCAGTCAATTGCTACTTGCTTTTAAAGAAATTATGAGCACAATACGATGGAAATAAGTTATTAATAAATCAAAGAAGAATACAGATTTAAAGAAGGCCTGAAACTCCATATCAATGAAAAAAGAAAAGGAAATCATGCTTTGATAAAGCTTCAAAATTTAAATATATGTACTAGGATTCTATATCTGTTTTAGTTTAAAGAGAGACTTTTGAGCTGGAAAAATGTGACAAGATTTGAAGAGAAAAACCAAAAGCTATCTGGATCTTGTCTCCCTTTTATAAAGTGTGGTTTTGTCATGTCACCCAGGAATGTTTTATTCCAACTAATACAGAACAGAAAATTGATTAATGCTGACATTGCTTTCCTATGTCTCTGTACTGTATTTACCTGAAATACAAACCACAATTTCAATAAATGGACTTGTCACATAAGAACAAAAACATTAAATCTGTCTGAAAATTCTGAATAAAATATAAGTAGTCTGGTTGTACTCTTTTCTTACTGGAAAAATATGTATATAAAAGGGAATATTAAAAATAATTAAGAGGAAATGATCAAATGGCCAGTAGTTTATAAAATAAAGAATAAAACTAGTTTTTTACTGCCAAAAACCCTTTTTCTCCTATTCCTTAACTCGAACTAATACTCCATTTAGGGAACATTTTCCTTTTCCCCATGCATAGTTTTGGTTCCATTTTTTTCCCTGATTCAAAAGTGATGGATATTTAAAGCAGATGCAACTCTATGAACCTCTCATTCCCCTACTTTCCTACTAAAGGCTATGATCCAAATTGTCTCCTTAAGTTTTCATGAAGCCATTTATATCCATGTCATTAACACTTACCTTGAACTTTGCATACTATTTGACGTACTTTTCTTGGAGCCCAGGTTCTAGATAAGGTTTCTTTATAATGAGGTTCTTTTGGAAATAAAACTCCCCTGAAAATGTTATGGGGCACGTTTTCCTTATGCCTCTAAAGCTAATCCAAATTTTCAATTAAAAACTTATGGTTTCCTATGAGCCAAAGCCAAAAAAAAAAAAAAAAATCTGCTTATGCTTTATGAGTTTCAACTCAAAAAAGATGATCTTAATAGAATACCTGTGACAGATATTTACTTAAAATAATTTCTTAGAGTAATCAGAAATACAGGAGGACAGCTGTATACACCTGAAGAATCAAAATATGCATAGTAACCACCAACTCTATGATTTTCTGTGACAAGAAATTGGCTCCATCAATAATCCTCTAAATTATGGTCTCTGTATGGTTACAGATTCAGAGCGTGGCTGGTGATGGTTGGGAGTCCATATTTAGAGTCTGAAGAGTATTTACCTAAGACAGATAAAGCTTTTGATTTTTACAATATATGCAAGAAAGTAGCAGAAATTTAATTTTTAGTAAGATTTTTCAGGGATGTGCACATCCCTGCATTAATTAAATTGTGTTCTGCGGAAAAATCTGTGAGTATATTCATGTTGAAGCCAATAGCTTTTGACAATGTGAGTCTTATTTATAAATCCTTTTATAAGAAGTCAGTAATGAGACAAATTGTGGATTTGTTTTTGGTTCTTTGCAATTAGATAGATAATGATCTGAGATGCTACTTGTTCTGGCTGACAGGTGTAACAAACACATGCCCTGTGGTTATATTTGAGCAAAATGACATCTTATGAGGTTCTTTAAATAGTAGTAAAGCCAAGAGTATAACTCATCAACACTGTTATTCACCTAAAATTTTTCAGTTATGCTCTATATTTCCTCCTTTATTCTCTTTGTCTGAGAAATTTCCATTTCTCTCTCTGATATCTCTTAAGAAAACTGCCTTTCCTTTTTTTCTTATTTCATTTAAGAAATTGATTTAAACTTTGTTAATAAGTTTCTACTATGAACCAAGTACTGAGTCTCATGCTGGGTACAGATTGATGACTGAAATAGTGTTTATTCTAAAAGAACTGTCAGTAGCTAAAGGGTGTCATATATTAAAAACTGATAGTTTCATCTGCTTCTAGACAACATGGTGAACTATCACAGTCCTCTGTATTCCTTCACAGAACCAACTACAGAACAGTGAGAGAGGTTAATGAATTCAGAATCATTACAAAATTCTGGTGAGCACTGTTCCGCATTATGTTCTCAGGGAGGGACATCTCACTGGAGGACACAGTGCAATTGGAATGATGCTCTCTGGAGTATGTAAAGCATCCGTTACAAGAAACTCTATTCAACCACTAATCAATCAATCAAACAAACAAAACTAAAAAAAAAAAAAAAAAAAAAAATTTTTTTGGAGAGACCAAAGATGGTTGGATTTTTTTTTTTTTTAAAGATTTTATTTATTTATTTGACAGACAGAGATCACAGGTAGACAGAGCAGCAGGCAGAGAGAGAGAGGAGGATGCAGGCTCTGTGCTGAGCAGAGAGCCCAATGTGGGGCTCGATCCCAGGACCCTGGGATCATGATCTGAGCCAAGGGCAGAGGCTTTAGCCCACTGAGCCACCCAGGCGCCCCAAAGATGGGTGGATCTTGATGGAACAAGGATAGTGGAAGGCGGGGAAGGTTGTACATTAGAGAAGGCCAGGAGCCTTAGATGAGGCATAAGTTGAACTAGATTTCCTATTTATGTCCCTTCCTTTTCCCAAGCCTTCATTTGCATAGGGCAGGAATATAGAAGCACCAACTCCACTGTCACCCACATAGGGTAGAGTAATGAGGGGAATTGGAGCCTGTTTGTGGTGGAGATGTTCTGTCAACGAGTGTACATAGCCTGGGGAGCATCTGAACTTTCCTGTATCTCCACCTTCACTCCCACTGCATGAACTGATTAGAATGGGTCTAGGATGAAATCAATGGTGGGACAGGGTTACTAGAAGTTTCCTAGACATAGATCAGGGCTGGAAGAGCTATCGGTCTAGAATGAGTAATAGAATTTCCAGTCATAAACCAAGGTGGACTCAAGTTAGAGACCAAGCTTTTGTAACTCTTCTCTAGTAACCAATATTAATGAAAGTAATGGACATATCCATTAAAATACATATTCCCAGTTACTGAGAAGCTCAAACACTATGCAATAAAAATCATTAATAGAAAAATCATTACCTCAAAAAGCAAAACTAATGCAAAAGAATGACAGATATTTAAACTGAATATTATAAATATATTCAACAGGTAGGGGAAATTTTTAAAACATGAAACAAGAGAGAAGTTTTAATGAAAACATGCAGGTACTATGGAGAAAAATCCAATATGTGGAAATTAATAAAAAGAACATATATATATGCATATATATTTATGAATATTTGAATAACAAAATATGTATAATAGGAGAATGAATTAGGAAGTAAAATTCATGAAAGTATAGTTGTATGTGTAATGGCTCCTCTACAAAGATGGAAAAAATCTCAGACAATGTTCAGATTTCTAATGTCAGTAATGAAGGTAGAACGTGTAAAAAGGGTTGCAGATGGGGCTAGGAACACATGTTGGTTTGGAGCTTCCCACAAGGTAAACAAGTGGTCAATAAGCCATCTAATAAGGAATTAAAAATATAGTGTGGAACTCTGAAGCAAGATCTGGGCCAAAGCTAAAGATTAGGTAGTCAACTCTGTTTGACATGGTGTGCTTGGGAGTTTTTGAGGGTGGTATTTCGAGCATGAAACAAAAATGGCAGAGGAAAACATTCAAGGGAACATTTAGGAGTTAGGCAAAAGAAAAGAAGCCCATTAAAATGCACAGTATGCCTCAGTAGACTCTCTTCATGAAATTAAGTAGGTTTTCATTTGGGAAGTTGTGTGTGTGTGCGTGTGTGTATATGTCCGTGTTTGCATTTCCTACCTTTTTAAACATCAGCAGCTATTAATATTTAAATTAAAAAGCATTCCATGGAGTGAGTTAGGAAGGATATTACATCTTATCTTCATAGATGTAATTTTACACATTTCTCTAAAAAACTTTAGTTTGGGCCTCTATTTCAGCTGGTGATGGAAAGCCTAATATCACCAGCTCATAAACCCAGTTACTCCCCTGAAGCATTCCAAATATATTAAGTCTTCCCCTTCTTCTCTATTTTGTTCCCTTCTCCCTGAAAGTAATCTAATAGTGATGTGGAGGAGGGAGTCATGTAATAAATATATGCTAATATCAGGAGGAGGTTGTTGGCAATGGGGATTACCCTCTCTTCTCAGCAGCTTCACAGCAGTGTCCCTACCTTGCCTTGCATAGGCTTCTATTCTCACTGGCCCAGCTTTCATCTCCAGTGGACAAGTTCATGCCTGCTATGAGGTCCTTGTCCTGGCTCTCAGCCCCTACAGATTTGTCAGCCCACCCAGTACTTTAGAACTCACAGATGCTTTTCCAACAATGAGTCTCCATGAATGCACTAAGCACCTCCACCAGTGTTGTTCTTCCACCATTTCAACCTCTTGCTGCACTGGGGCTTCTCTCTGTGGCTCCCAGATCCTTCAAGATTGTTTATCTCTCTACTTCTCATAGACCGAGGCAGTATCTCCTCACAATCCCTCCATGCTGCTCCTTCCTTCAGCCATCATACTTTTTCTCCTTCTAGGCAAGAAAATGATAGCATATTATCATGCATCATTCACTGCTCTATGATAAATTGTACATAGTATATATCCAGAACCTTATGACTTTGTTCTTAAGATGCAAAGGCCAGGTTTTCATAATTCCAAGAGAAATATTTTTTTTTCAGTAAAGCCTGCATATTGAATATCGAAAGCACATTAGCTTTCAAATTGATATGGGCACATAGTAAGAGTTAACAAAATCTACTTGGTGGCTCAAATATAGCTTTTTGTTCAAGGCCACAAACAGAGAAATGGAGAGAAGCTACTTGAATTATTAGGGAAAGGAAAGAACTAGAAAACAGTAAGCTCTCTTATATCACAATATTATTTTTATTGTTATTTGATACGAATTTCTATGTTAACCAAAACAGGTTATCAACTGAATAGAGAGCTCCAAAAATCTAAGACAATAAAGATTCATTTTTTGCTCACTTCCCAGGACAATGCAAGAAGGTGGGGATTGGTAAGAGTAAGTGATGTTATACTCATTCCAGGACCTATATGGTCCTTCTCTCTGGTGGCCCCACTATCTTTCAAGGCCTCAGAGTCTTCTACTGCGTATCTTCATCTTGCAGCAGATAGTGAAGAGAAAGTGAGTAGAAGGTCCTGTGGTATATTTTATGGGTTAGCTAGTGTGGTAGGAAGAATTCTAAGATGCTCTAGATGATTCTCTGCCCCCTAGTGTCCACATCCTATGAAAGTAAGGGATTTCACTCCTATGATTAGGGTTGTTACATGGCACAGCTGATTTTTAAAAAGGAGCATTATCTGGCTGGCTTGGATGTAATCATGTGGCACCTAGGTCTAGAGGTCTAAGAATGATAACCGGAGACTCAAAATGAGAGCAATTCAATGCACAACAAATGCTCTGTTGTGAGCTTGGAAGAAGGAGGGAGCCACGCGACCGGCACCTGAGAGCAGTCATCATTGGAGAGTAGGAAAATGGGAATCTCAGCCTAGAGCTGCAGGAAGAACATTGTAGATATGTTTCCAAGGATGCTTATAATTTGTCCTTAACATCTTCATCTTGATCTCTTGCTCCAACCACGGGAGATAATTCTTACCCAGCCTTATAGAAATTCTTGCAGTTTCCTAAGTGAGGCATGCTCCCTTATACTTTCATGTGGTGTTTCTTTACCTGTAACATCTTTACAGATCTTGTCAACCTACTTAAATAATACTTGTTATAAACACTGTTCAAATATTACCTTTTATTTGGATCAGGTCAGGTGCCTTCAGAAATTTTGTGACTGTGAGCATCTGCCATGCACACTTGCCCAGTAATGTTGTTATTGTGAATTCCTGAATGCCTCCAACAGTTGCTGGAAGTTCTTTGGGGGTGGGCTCTATAACTTGTTTTTATTTATTTATTTATTTATTTGACAGAGAGAACACAAGCAGGCAGAGCAGCAGCATGGGGAGAGGGAGAAGCAGGCTCTCTGCTGAGCAGGGAGCTTGACGCAGGACTCTGTTCCATGACCCCGGGATCATGACCCGAGGCGAAGGCAGATACTTAACCGACTGAGCCACCCAGGTGCTCCTATAACCTGTTTTAATCTCTGTGCTTCAAGAATATTGTCTAGTACTGGAAACATTGGAGACACTCGAAAAAGTATTCTATGAATGAACAAATGCATGAAATGCAAGGGGGAAATTACTTTGAGAGGAAACTATGGGATAGAATTCAAAAGACATAGTAAGGGAATGTTTGAGAAAAGAATTGTAAGGGTTTAACCTACTTTATTTTTTTGGTATTTATTGGTAGGATAAATGTTTCCTTCTTTATAATCCCCCCGAGAAAATATATAATTGACAATATTATGCTGAGTAAACTGCAAAATTATTATATCTTAACATAAAAAATAAAAGATTCGTTCAAATATTAGTCTGTTATGAATTACAATTTGAGTTTTTATGTAATTTCTATTTGGACTCATAAATAAAAGGAGGAGTAAGAAAGAAACAAGTAATTTCTTATCATACAATGGAACAAAATATTTTAAGTATACTTTTAAGAATAATCATCAACATCTTTCTTCTAAAATTCCTTTAAAAAGTAAAATTAGCAGTGCAATTCTCCAAGAGGGCCTTCTCCCCTTTATATATTTAATTACATCCAGGAAGATATGATAAATTATTGTTAGATCCCGTTGAATTTTATAATTGACTTTTGCAGAAAGACATTAGAGTAAGCCTGTATTTCAGTTCTGGGAATTGGTACACTGAATGGAGTAGTTTATAACAGCAAAGTTTTATCTGAAGTTCAAATTTCTACCAAACTCAACCCTCTCTAACAGTCCCCAAAACAAACAAGAGGGAAAAAAATTATTGGCACTTGAAGTAGATGTGCAAGTTTCAGGCAGTAATACTTTGCACTTGAATCAATTTGCCTGAAAGCTATGTAGTTTAAATAGTCCTAAGATTCATCATGTAGGTAATTAGAAAAAGTGAAAAAGGCTAACACTATCAATTTACACGTACATATGTGTTTGTGCATCATTGCCTTAGTTTTGCATGAAGAATCCATAAAGCTGCACTTTTTGTTTTCGTGAGTTCTTTAATTATGCATCCTATTAAAATTTAGCTTTTTCCCCTTTCTTTCCTTTTCCCTTCTGTATTTAGAATTTGAGCTGCAAAGAAGTGAAATTTGGTCCAAGGATTAACCAATTAAATATTCATATGTTCCATCTGAACTGATTCAACATATTGGAATTGGGAGAGGCTTGGGAAACCCTTGGTGGCTTTATTATTATTTTAGGCCTTTTGATTTTCTAAGCTCTGGATTTTTTAATCTTAACTTTAAATATAAAGAACAACTTAGTCTCATGATCTTCCATGTGGAATGCCATGTATGTTTTCCTTCCCTGTGCCTCATTTTCCTGCATTCCTAGTGTATGATGAATCCTGTTCTCAGTTTACAGGTATGTGGAGTATTTCGGGTCATGTCCAAGCATTTAACATTCTATAAGAGGCAGCAGTGTCTTAAAGGGCCTCTTCATCATCAGAAAATCTCTGAGATTTTAGAGCCACACAAAAATGAAAGTTATTCTCAAAGTAAATTACTTTATATTGTACTTCTCATTTATCTAAAGTTGACTTTCACCTCTAAACACATGATTTTTAAATTCCTTGAAGTTAGAAAAATATGCTTTATGGCCTCTACGCCAAATGAACATGTTTAAGTAATATCTATATTATATATGTGAATGCACATAAACAAGGCTCTAATACTCATTAAAAGTAGTATTTCTGGGGCGCCTGGGTGGCTGAGTGGGTTAAAGCCTCTGCCTTCAGCTCAGGTCATGATGCCGGGGTCCTGGGATCGAGCCCCACATCGGGCTCTCTGCTCAGCGGGGAGCCTGCTTCCCTTCCCCTCTCTGCCTCTCTCCACCTACTTGTGATCTCTCTCTCTGTTAAATAAATAAATAAAACCTTAAAAAAAAAGTAGTATTTCTGTTAAGCTATTCCCATACTATATAACTTTAAAAAATTATTAGTGACAAGTTGTTCCTCATTATGCACTGAATTTTTCCAGCTGTGGAGTGGTAGTTTTTTTTTTTTTTTTTTCTTTCTAATCATGCCAAGAAGTGCAATATTTTTGGTGCATATTTTATATAAAGTTTCTTTATTTACATATTCCATCTGTGTAATTTGGCACTTGGGTGGAGAAGTGTGTTAAGGGAGTGGGAGATCAACAATTCTATGATCTTCATGAGGTTTGTTGATAAACTAATGAATGTTAAAAATATTACCATTACTCTTGCATAACCTCCAAGCAGAAAAAGAATATCAACACTGAAGGAAAGTGAGATTTACTTTAAGGAAGTAAACATACTTCAATGATACTAAGTTTTTCATGTTAAAAGGCAGGGCAGTTGGTAAACTATTACATAGCTCTAGTAACATTCTTAACAAATAACCTGAGGAGACAATGGATATTAAATGAACACTTCTGCACTCTGCACTGACCAAGATACTATAGAATTCCTGCATAGCTAATAGTAGCTACCTACAGTGAAGTTCAAGTCCATTTGGTGAGGCAACATATATACACATGGAAACATCGTTACATATGGCAGAGATACCCAAAGGTATTATTTGGTACCCAAGGTAAAGGCATGATACATTATTTGGCATGGAAAAATAGAGAGCAGAGCTGCAAGAGATAGAATGATATATGTAGTACAATTACAAAGTGAAAATAAAGTACAATAAAAGGATATTTTCATCAACAACAGGGGTAAATTGTTATGAAATGAAAATAAATTTGGATTTTCAAATAGCTCTGTCTAAGAAATGCATGTCTACTTTGGTGCTAAATCATAGAATATTTCAACATTAAAGTGAGAAGCATATACCTTGGTTGTAATTTACCAAGCATCATTCCTCAATTTCTGTAGCTTACCTTTAAAAAAGAAATAATAATAATACTTACATCACTGAATTGTTTTCAGAAACAATTAGGTGATAATATATTGGAAATTTCTGGTGAAATACCTGGGAATGGCTACTACTCTGCAAATGAATACTTTTATTATTAACTTGTTTATAATTTTGAAAATAAAATTGTTATATGTGTGTCCAGATTAATGCAAGATTAAGAATGATTAATACTAACACAAATTCACATTCACATGTATATGTACCCGTATGTGGGTCTATATAAATATGTGTATGCATTTATACATATGGATGAACTTTTTTACTTTTCTCTTTCTTCAATATTAAAGCCGTTAAACTGCATTAAACTAATTATTTCTATTCAGACATATATATGAAAGTTTCTTTTTGATGGACACGTTCTCTACCTGATCTAATTTTAGTATGATTTCTTACCTTGTGATATAAATAAAAGGAAGGGGGAAATGTATTTGTTTTTGTAATAATTTAGAGATACGAAGGTGGATAACGTACATGAAGTCTAAGTAAATGTGCTAAATGTGATCATTTAATGCATATAATCATGTTGTAACTCAAAATATTTGACTTAGTCAAACACTCCATACCCTTAAGGATCATTCAAAGCATGTAGACTGTATCCCTAGTATCAGAATCTTCAGGAGCAATTATCAGCATGTTAAACGGGTGGTAAAAGCGATGTTGCCTCTAGCGATAACAGGTGCTGGCTTATTCTTTAAGAATGAAGAAGCAGTGCCAACATTCTTCTATCAGTCTCTTTAGTAAAAACATTTTCATAACTGTGGACACAAAATGATACTGATCGGTCCTTTCCAATTGTTAATACACCCTTTAAGTAAACAAACTTAAAATGGCATGCAATTTTTTTCTGAAGGCATTTCTTGAAATAGAATTATCAGTGAATGACCATCTTCCCTTCCTTCCTTCCTTTCTCAAATGCCTACATCATGCTTATTATGTACCAACAATTTTGCAAGGATAAACTTACACAGTCTTAAACACAAGCTTACGACATAGGTAATATAATCTTTATTTGAGAGACTGCATAGTTTTTGTTTTTTGTCTTAATTATTTTGGGTAAAACGTAGTAACTAAATTTTTAAAGGAAACATAAATTGCTTATGATTCTGAGAAGCTCTTTGACTCCATATAGACAAATGTCATCTACAAAAAAAGTTCCCTCATAATGTCCCTGTACTTTCTTTTTTTGCCTTAAAATAATAGACTTGTTTACAAAACTTCTTTCCTTCCTCTCTTCCTCCCTCCTTTTTTCCTTCCCTTTCTTTCTCTCTCTCTGTCTCTCTCTTTCTCTCTTGCTTTGCTACTTTTTGATTTAGAAAGTCAGTTTTATTTCAAAGTTAATGTAATATAAGATACAACCAGACAGAACTGTAGTTTTGACTTCTGATTACATTACTTATGGTATATTCATGCACCCATGAACACTAGGTTTATATGATTTTTGTATAATGCAGAACAACTTTATAGCCTTCATGAAATATATTTTGAGAAAGGGATAGTATGTATATAGTTAATAAAAAATATTTATGTAATTGTTTTTCTTTAGGGTGTATTCCATTTCTTTGCTATAAAAAAATATTTAATGCAGATTTTGTTTCTAAAATTAGTATGCATTACTTTTGTTATAAAAATTATAACTAACAGCTTGAATATTACATATTAAAATAATTTTAAATATTTTCTAATTATATCAAATAGTGTTCATGGTGAAAATTAAACTTAAAAAGGCAGGTTAAAAATTGGCTCTAGACTCTAATTAACAGTGTGCAAATAAAAGAAAGGGGAAAAGTCATGTGTTCATTTTGTCAGTTCTTTCCCCCAAATACCAATAATCCATTTCCAGGTTTCTTTATATTCATTTCCCTGCCTTATCAAAGCTCCCATCTTTGCTTCCCTGGATAATCACAATATTCTCCTGACCAATATCTCTGGAATTTCATTGTCTGAATTTACTCCAACATGATCTTAGAAAAATATATACCTTAGCACCCTCCTTATTTACTTATATTTTTAGAGAGAGAAAAAGAGGGTAGGGGGAGGAGAAGATGCATAGGGAGAGGGAGGAGAAAATCTTTTTTTTTTTTTTTTAAGATTTTATTTATTTATTTGACAGACAGAGATCACAAGTAGGGAGAGAGGCAGGCAGAGAGAGAGATGGAGAAGCAGGCTCCCTGCTGAGCAGAGAGCCCAATGTGGGGCTCGATCCCAGGACCCTGAGATCATGACCCAAGCCGAAGGCAGAGGCTTTAACCCACTGAGCCACCCAGGCGCCCCAAGGGAGGAGAAAATCTTAAGGCATGGAGCCCCACACAGGGTTTGATCTCATAACCCTGAAACCATAACCTGAGCTGACATCAAGAGTCAGATGCTTAACCAACTGAACCATCCAGGGGCCCCTTGTATCATCTTCTTAATTAAGTTTTTGGTAGTTTTTCAATACCCTTAAAGTTCACATTTGTAGCACTGAAAAATCTACCATTCCATTTCTACCCACTTCTCTAATAATCTTCTGCTTGCTCTCTATGCAACAATCATACCGGGCATTGTTTTATTTTCCTGTTTCAGAGCTGGGGAGAATAATATTTTCTTTCTCAAATATTATTGACCCTACATAATAAAATTAGATCTCACATTATAACTAATTTATACTCATAAACCTATTTTACTGAGACAATTTATTTTTTAACAAATAACACACCCCGTTTAGCTATGACATGTAATGTTTTCTGTCCTTTTTTTCTATCTTAGTTTTTTTCTATCCTTTTCTATAGCAAAAAAAAAAAAAAAAAGTTCTGGACAATTGATTCATTAAATTAACTTAATGACCATTTAATGGATTAGCATCCACAGTCTGAAAAATGCTCACAGAGTGGTTAAGGTTTCATGATTTAAAGTTGACAAAAATGGACTCATATTTTAAGTTGACCATTGGTTGAGGGGTTAACTTCGGCACATTATGTTTCCAAATATCAGTTTCTTCATCTAAAGCAAGATGGATTCAAACAGAATTTTCTCTACATTTTTGATATAAAGACTAAATGACATAATGAATATAAAGTTCTTAGAACAATTCCTGTGATACGAAAATGATTGTTATTGCTATAATTTTTCATAATAAATTTATTTACTATAAATACAGGTTTTTTAAAAAATTAGAATGCTCTTTTTCAATATCCCATATTTCATGACTAATTCTATCTCATTCTTTGAGTCTTACACCTGGGATGTTTTCTTTGACTTATAAGCTCCAGGGTCCCAAGTCAGCTGCCTTCAGGAACCAAGTAAGCAATTTAAATGCGTGAAGCCATGTCATGTGATACAATGGAGTAATCACAGCTGGAAGAAAATAGGAACATAGACAAATACCTACACACACACACAACTATGCTAAATTGAAGTCCTTGCCTGACATTAGATTCCTTTTCTCTAGCCTCACATAACAGCATATTATTCACTTTTTATAATAATCATTAATACTGCAAACATTTGTCTACCATCTGGCTCTCCCCTACATGATAGACTCTAAGCTCCATGTGAGTAGAGCTATAACTGATTTATTTACTTTGGTATGCTTTGCTCTAGGCACAGTGCATATGGTACTCCTGAATGGAAAACAATAGAATGGAGGGAAATATATCCATATTAGTGCAATAGCGTAAATTTACATTGGTCTTACTGGTGATGTTCGATTGACTTCATCTCTTGTGAAAGATGGCCTGGCAACAGTTCCTTAAAATGGCACAGAAGAGGTTCAAAGACAACAGACCAAGGTGCAACGAAGGGTGTACTTTAGAGTATAAAACAGGTAGTGATGATAACTACCACCGTCCCCAGTGCCATCGCCAACACTATTACCTTCTGGATTTACACTTCATCTTGAAAGAACAATCTAAAATCCTAGCCATTTTACTAAAATCTCGGAGATCTTGAAAATGTAGGTTGGCCTTGGTGAATTTAACAAAGGTGGTGCCAGAAACTGAGGACGATAGGGCATGGCATTGTCAGCTGTATAAGGAAGCTCTAGTCTGTTTCGGTTATTGCTGGCTCGATGGCAATAACATCAAGGTGGGGAGGAACTGTGGTATCTCTAAAGCAGCATGACCACACAGGTCAGAGAAGGAACCACTGAGTCTATGGGATCCCCCTGTTTACCTAAGTTCTGAGTCTGAGAATATTTGTGAGATCTTCTGAATGGTTCCAAAGAGAAGTTGGGAAGGCTTTAGAAGTTGAAATTGGGCTAAAATCTTAGGAAATGCAGATGCAGACCCAGAATAATAAATACAGTTTGGAGACACGCTGAGATCTGAATTTTATCCTAGGCTAGGGAAACATACAAATGATAATAATAGTAGTTAGTTCAAATTATAAGTAATTCCTTTCTGTCTTTTCAGAAATTTTTGTCATATGGTTTAACATTTCCAGAATGGAAAAGTGTTTTTAAAAGAAAGTAACAATATTAGTCAAAGTGATAATAATTCATGCCTGTTAACAAATTTGATGCTATATGGAACTTATTTATATGTAATTGGAATTTATATATATGTGTGTGTAAATATAAATTATATATATAACTTTTGGATATGTATAATTTATATATATTATGTTTTACAAATCTTATTAGAGTTCAAGATATATAATTAAGCCAAAGAGTTGCTAAAATTGCCTCATAAAAGAGAAAATTGAAACTTGTGATTAGCCTACATTTCCCCATAAAAATAGGAATCAGGTGAGGAATACTATCATCAGTTCATATAAAAGTATGACTTAGACTTGGAGGACTGGATCTTTCAAATTAGGTAGAAAAAAAATGAAATCCTCAACATAGGAAGAGGATAGTATGCTTTTTGGTTTTGTTTTTGTTTTTTTTCTGAAACAGTGAGAGACTGAAACTAATTCTTAAGCTGGTGGGGGGGGGGGGCAGAAAGGGAATGCTAGAAAAACAGCCGCTAAAATAACAGGGTATACAGTAACCTTTACCTCCCCTCTCCTGTTTTGTAATTATGTTGCTTTTCACTTTCTCTACAATTCATGCTTAGTAACAAGCAAACACTACCAGCATCATTTTATGTTGCCCTAACTGTTAGAAAAGAAAAATGCATATGTAACCTAGAATCCAGGAGATGAAGGAGATGAAGGAGATAATGTCCACAGAGGCATCAGCCCAACTTAGCAAATGTTTTCCCAGTTAAAAAGGAATTAAGGTGCTTATTTACCTCAATGAAGTTAAGCCATAAATCTGGCTAAGAGCAATTTTGTGAAATGTTCAAACTATGTCCAATTTTGTAAAAGAGTGCTTTAGCGAATTCTCTTGCCTCTGTTCTTGCTAAGGAAGGCTTCTGCATGCTCCCAGAGATGCCAACAGAAGAACCTCATCACAATAGAGAAAAAATGCTGGGGCTTTAAATTCAGCATCAAAAATTGTTTTGACCCTGAGACTGAAACACTCTTTGTGTTGGTTAAACATATTGACAAGTGTAAAAATAGAATCTGAAAATGGTGATAATTCTGTGTGTATTTATGTGTATATACAGTAGTCTACAATATTATCTATTGTATCAACTCTCAGAAGGAAGGTAAAACAAATGATACATCAATAAAGCTGGTTAAAATAATTTCAGCCTGGAATATGCAGTAATTATAATTTCTGTGGATGGATGTGATGTGGCTCCCAAAGAATAGCCTCCAAACCCAGGCGGCCAACTGTTGGAAAAATTAGAGTCATGCTCCATAAGATAACAGCCATTAGTTCCTGCTCATGTGTCATTTTGCCATTCCTTTGGGGTATGCAGTGCCATAATGCTGAGTGTACTCATTGATTCTAGCTCTTTAACTCCTCTTTGTTGCAAACTCATCACACTTCTGGCTGACTCTGAAAAATGGCAGCTATGTTCAGGGTTGGCGGTGGGAAGAAAGTGTGCTTAAGTGCTTCTAGACTACAAAGAATGTGCAAAATCATGCTTAAGTGTGGCACAAAATCTTAAGTGTGCATAGCCAGCAGCAGGAGACAAGGCTTGGGGTTGAGAGCTTCTCATTTGAGAGCATGACCCTGCACTTAGTCTCTGGTCTTTGGGGCCAAAGGACAGAGGGGCTCAGCTTTTAGTATCTTTAGGCCATAAGGATGCTTTGAATCCATTTTATCTCAAATGGTTGACTTATCCAATGTCATTGCCTTGTAGTTGTCTGTACATGGTATCAAACATGGTTGTTGAGACATGAGGGACATTTTGGAATAGCAGAGTACAGTAAAATATGTGAATTTTTAAAAATTAAAATAATCTTTAAAAATTTTTTACTTCATTCAACTACCTGGAGCCTTGAGGCAAATCCTTTTTCTTTTCTGTGAGATTCATGAATGGATGATTGCTCAGTCCTTCAGAGCACACACTTAACAGCATCTCCTCCACACAGAAGTGGGGCAGGCCCTTTCTTTTTAAAAACTGCTATGAAAGTCACTTCCCAGGAGTATTTGCATTACTTCCTAGACAAAGCAGACTTGCACCATCCAGCCTACTATATTCTCCATTTGTCTATAGGTAAGGATTTTTGGAATACAGGCATATTCCTTAGGTCCCTGTTGCTTCACTTTGGAGGTATAAAAAACTGGAAACATTTTTTGATGCAACCCCAAATAGTCCCCAGGAATTATGGTTATGCTGGGCTACTTAGAAAGTGGTTTTTCCCAAAGAAGTTTTGGAGATAACTTTTATTCTCTCTTCCTAGGTATTTATTAAATTTTTCCTCTATTTACATATATCTGTAGGCTTTTGAAATTCTGGAACCATAATGACTCTCTCTTCTTTACTCTTCCTCACTCAAAAATGTGAATCTTTTGAGTGCTGGCTCAATTCCTATCTTTTCTTGAAAAAGAAAAATCTAGCTTGAAGCAATTTCCCTATTTCTGAGGTACCAATGTATTATACAAGTTAAAAAAAAACCTAAATAAATAAACATATTTTTGTACTTTCCATAGTCTCCATATATTAACTTTTTCTCACATATTTTGACTTTTTTAAAGATTTTGTTTATTTGACAGAGAGAGACATGGGGAGAGAGGGAACACAAAGAAGGATAATAGAAGAGAGGGAAGCAGGCTTCCCACCAAGCAGAGACCATGATGCAGGGCTCGATCCCAGGATCAGGACCTGAGCCGAAGGAAGTCACTTAATGACCAAGCCACCCAGGTGCTCCTATTTTGACTTTTCTTGATTTTTAAGGGGATATCAGATACAAGTGAATGTAAAAAAATGAACTCTAAACAATTGGAGTTCCAAATGTTCGTGTGAAGAAATATTAACAATATCAAAGCTATTGTTAAGAAAGCAAATTCCAATTCCTGGGCCCCAGAAAATTTGATTCAGTAGGTCTAAGTTGAGTCCAAGAAATGTTTTTGGAAGCATGTATCCCTGGGTGTCAATTTTAAATGAAATACTGACCTGGAATAAAATGTTAATGTCTCCCTTCTTCATATATTCATAGGAAGGGAATTCCACAGCTGACATTATATTGTCCTATGAGAATGTCATGGAGGTCCATGATGGTATGGTATGCAGAGCTACAATCCATGACAGCTTAAGTTCTGGGATCTGGCCATTGAGAAGATGGAACTGCCACCTGCAGAGTTGGAGGTAAGCTCAGCTGAAGCCCATGTGGTCTGGTCTCCCAGCTCACTGGTCAGAGACTGTGTGCAGATGACAGCTTCCTTGGCCAAGACATCATGGGACCCTGTCTTATCAACATGGCTGCCACCCAGAAGCAGACATATACCTGTCTTGATACCCCCACGCACCATAACCTAATTGGCTCTATCCCCCAATAAGCCACATAGCTTTGGGAGAAAACAAAAACAAGAACATAAAACCTCAAAGGATAAAATTTATAACTTCCTGGACCATCCTGTTTCTAGGCTGCTACCCGCTCTGGCCACCAGAAAGTCAGAAGCCAGAAGCCAGAATATCAGGTTGTGAATTTGGACATGCTGAATGAATGAGAAATTGATGAGAAGAAAGTGAAAATGCAAGCTGAAAACAGCATTGAGAGGGAGGGAGGTGGTGGAGAATATATCATGCTACATACCATAGTACTAGTGTAAAGTGCATTTTGACCAGGTTTATTGAGCTTCAGGTAGGTTCAGAATTCAGCTGAAATATAGGGGGGCAAAAGGAAGCCAAGGAGTGTCTTAGTGATAAGAAACAGCCTATAGATTAAAAACTAACTGCAAACAATTCATGTTTTAGAATCATCTATATGATTTAATATGAGATGTTAATGACATAAAATAATTAACAAAGTAATTTACTTAAGTGTGATAGATTATATTCCATGTCCATGGATTCCTATTTCAATTATTTTTATTTAAAGAAAATAAAACACAACCAAGCAGTAACATCAGGTCTAATTTTCCTCCAATATATTTGAATTTCACAATCTTATCTTTGTAGTAATAGCAGTTCTGACTCAAAAACATTTCTGTGTGCATCATTGCATTAAATGCAGTCAGTTTTACCCAAAATTAAAAAAATATATATACATTTATAGTTTTATAATGAGCTACCTAAATGATTGAATTAGAAAATGTACTTATTTGTAATCAGTCTCGTAGATAGATATTCAGTGCTATCTCTGTAAGTGTACATATATAGGCAAACACACAAAGAAATGGTAGGAGGAATTGCAAAGTGTAATACCTTCTATATTTAGATGCATTGCAGATCTATTATACTATGCTCTTGCACAATCGCTAAGGTCAAATATATGGCTATTATGATCCAAATTCTATCTGTCTCTAAAATGCTCTTCAGTTGATTGTTAACTTTAGCAATGCTGGCCAGCCTTCTGTCCTTCCCTAGAGAATGTGTGCCCTGTCTCTGCACCATGTACTTTCTGTTCCTCTGGCAACACTGTTCCTCTGATCTTTCTGTGGCTTGTCCTTTCCCTGATGATCCTTTCTAAAGTAGGTCCCTCCAGTTATTCCTTTGACAGCAACCTTTCTATTTCCTTCTTGGCACTTGCTGGAAGCTGCACTGATATAGGTTATTTGCTTAACTATATATTGTCTGTTTCTCTAATTGGGATGTAAATTCTTTAAGCAGAATCATCTGGAATATCTTGTTCACAGTGGATTTAATTCAGAACTGAATGTTCAGCAATTTTTTTTAAGTTAACGAATGAAAGAACACACTTATTTCACAACTATTGTTTTCTTTTGTTTTGTATTCCTGGAAACACATACAAATTTCTCAAACCCTTTGAGTTTGAGGGTTCTAAGCTTGATTCACACACACAGATTCATAAGACTATAAAGAGTCATCTTAGTCCTATTCTTCCTGGAGCCCTTGTCTGCATTTACTGTGTAATATTTTAAAGTATTTTAGATGTTTATTAATAAACATTTTTAAACCATCAAAAACATTGTTAATCATAAGTATTACAACAAATACTTACCTATAGGCATAGGAAAAGAATTTAGAAGTAATTGTGCAAAATGTTGAAAGTGTTTATGCAAGGGTGACAGGGTAATAGACAATTTTAATTTTCTTTACATTTTTCAGTATTTCCAATTTCTATAAAATATGCATGCACTTATTTTTACAGAAAGCCAGAAAGCCATTGAACAATGAGAAAATAAATTGCCTTTAATTGCAAGATAAAGCTGCAGAGAGTATAGTAATTAATTTCTTTCATAACTACTGATTTGGAGTTGTGTATGTTCCTATAATTGTTGCAGAATGTGTCAGATTTTCAAAAAGAAATGAATTCTAGTTTTTACTCTTAACTATGTAAGTCATGTTTACAATGAAATGTAATTAAAAATGAAATGTTGTAAATTATTATGAAGACTGTGAGATGGAGAGATGGGAAAGTTATTGACTGAGGGGAGATTAGAGAGTATTTCACAGGAATGACCATGAAGACCCACAAGCATGTTGAGTGTGAGAGGAAGACAGGTCAAGAGAACAACATCCAGAAAGGGGACCGGGCTGACTGACATGGAACTCTTTTGGGAAAGAGAAGTAGACAGGTTCATGTGGAACAGGAAGTTTTTTTTTGTTTTGTTTTTTTTGTTTTTTTTAAGAGTTCAATAAATGAAAAACATGGAAAGATCCATGGGCCCTACTTATGGAGTCGCTAGAAGAGTCACCTAGGGAGTAAACCTAGGGTTATTGAAGAATTTTCATATGAAGGAAGATGAGCAGTTAGAAAGGGCATGACCTGAGTTGGGGAAGTAATACATGTACTTTTTAAAAAGCTGGGTTTGAGTATCTTCTTATTTCATCTGAGACATGTGCTTTAAATTGTGAGACAGATGAGTACGAAGAAAAGAGTTTCAAGCTGCACATAAAATGTATGAGTTTTCTTTATAGAACTAGAACAAACAATCCTAAAATTTGTATGGGACTACAAAAGACCTTGAATAGTCAAAACAATTTGAAAAAGAAAAAAAACAAAACTGGAGGTATCTCAATTCCAGACTTCTAGTTATATTACAAAGTAGTAATAAGTAAAACAGTATGGTACTGGCATAAAACAACAGGATGGAATTAAAAACCCTGAAGTAAGCCCACAATTTTATAGTCAATTAATCTTTGACAAAGGAGGAATGAATATTCAATGGGGAAAAGACAATCTCTTCAACAAATGGTGTTGGGAAAGCTGGACAACTGCATGCCAAAGAATGAAACTAGACCACTTTCTTTCACCACATGTAAAAATAAACTCAAAATAGATCAAAACCTAAGTGTGAGACATCAGACCATAACAATTCTTCAAAAGATTACAGGCAGCAATTTCTCTGACATCAGCTGTAGCAACATTTTTCTAGATATGTCTCCTGAGACAAGGGAGATAAAGCAAAAATAAACTTTGGGACTACATCAAAATAAAAAGCTTCTGCACCGTAAAGGAAACAATCAACAAAACTAAAGAATGGGAGAAGATATTTGCAAATGACATATCTAATAAAGGGTTAGTATCCAGAATATATATATAAAGAACTTATAAAACTCAACACCCAGAAAGAAAATAATACAATTAAAAAATGGAGGAAGATATGAATAGACATTTCTCCGAAGAAGACATACAGATGGCCAACAGACACATGAAAAGATCATTTATCACCAGGGAAATGAAAACCAAACTACAATGAGGTATCAACTCACACTTGTCAGAATGGCTAGAATCAAAACCATAAGAAACAACAGATGCTGGTGAGGATGTAGAGAAAAAGTAACCCTCTTGCACTATTAGTGGGAATGCAAACTGGTGAAGCCACTGTGGAAAACAGTATGGTGGTTCCTCAAAAAAATTAAAAATAGATCTACTCTATGATCCAAAAATCACATTAATGGGTGTTGACTCCAAAAATACAAAAACACTAATTCAAAAGGATACATGAACCTCTATGTTCATTGCAGCACTCTTTACAATAGCCAAATTATGGAAGTAGGTGAAGTGTCTATCGATAGACCAATGGATTAATGTATGATATTATACATACACATTAGACATATACATGTGATATTATATACACTGTACATTTTTAGACATACATATAATTTTATACATATATACACACACATATATAATGGAATAGTATTCAGCCATTAAAAATGAAATCTTGTCATTTGCAATGAAGCAATTAGGTTTCATCTATTTATATTTTTCACTCATCTAATTCTATTTTTTAATATTTTTGTATTGTTTGCATCAAATTTTCACTGTCCTTTGTAAATTTTTCTTTTCCTTCTCCTTACTTTTCTAGATGCTAAGAATTAGTCTATAAAATCTAGACAAAGTATTTTAAACATGTTTCTCTGTCAAGACATGTGGAATGCTGAATATGTATTCCAAGGCCTTTCTTTTTCAAGATTCATTTTATATGACGTGAGCAGTTCAACTTTGGTAGAAAGTTATTAATATATGGAGAACTTTATGAACACAGGCATTCATGTGTATGTGTGTGTGTGTGTGTGTGTGTGTTTATGCGTGTGTTTGTGTTTATCACATTTGCTAATGATAATTGAAATACTATTGGAGGGCTTATGTACCTCTGTTCCATCAATATGTTTTGCATATGCTATTTAATGCTTGTAGATAGTAGGCATTTAGAAGAAAATGTACATGTCTACATGTTGGAGACTACGGCATGGTTGGAATCGAGGATCAAGCCAGGCCCTGACTTGTGTCTCCTTCAAAGTCCGGACACCTTGACAAGGTTAAGGACGGGAAAGTTGAGTAACACTGAGAAAGGGTCTGTGCTATGTGTCGTGCGCTCTCCTATGTGACTTCCCACACACTCTCCCTACAGAAGGGAACAATGTGGTCAGGGTCATGAGTTCTTAGTAGGTCCTTGTTGTTCTGTACCTCCCATAACCCACTCCCTGGTTGATTGTCTTGCTAATGGATTTAGCTGAAACTACCTGGCATCACAAGGTTTGCTTGTAGTTAAGGTAAACTTGTTATAGAAACTTGCGATCATCTGACTAGGTACTGGTGTATTACTCCTCCTATTGTGGTATGTCTTATAAATGATTGTAAGATGTGGAATAAAATCAGTACTGTTGGACATCCTCCTCAGTGCTCCTCCTGCCCCAATCTCTTTGTCTCTTAATTTCTTTTCACCATCCTCTTAACCCTCACGTTTTCCTGGTCGATTTGTCATGCTGGCCGTGACATCTACATTAGAGGAAAATTTCTAGAACGTAAACTATAAATTGTAATTTTCTTTTTCTGACACGTTTTTGAAAAGATTTTATTTCTGTATTTTGAGAGAGAGAGAGCACAAGCAGGGAGGGGCCTCAGAGGGAGAGGATCTCAAACCAGCTCCCTGCTGAGCCCTGAGCCCAGAGCAGGGCTCCAGCTCATGACCCACCTTGAGATCATGACCTGAGCCAAAATCAAGGGTTGTTGGTCTTTTCATAGACTGAGCCACCTATGAGACCCTTCCTGATAAGTTTATAATAATCTTGAGTGAAATGAGAAATTGGAAAAGGGGCAAGTTTTGATTCTTAAGAGAGTATGTGCCACATGTAGTGACATTTCTTTTATTTTTCAATGAATAGTTCCAATCAACTTATAATTGCTTAAGAAAGTAGAAGATGAAGTGTATCCATTATATTCAAAAATTAAACTTACAACAAGAAGAAAAAAATGTGTGCTGTCTTTGTAAAGGTAGTGATTGAAATCACTGGAATGGGTGAGATTGTTTTTGTAGTCAATTTAGATCAAGGGCTATGGCTTTACTAGCCTGGTATTTTAATAGCCAAATAGAGAAAGTGGAGAAAAGGGAATGAATGGGTCAGGAGGCTCCTATGAAATTTAGGGCAGGTGCCCATGACCTGGCATCATGACAGAAGAAATGCAAGGGAACAGAAAAATATTAGGGACCTCTATTTTTGTTTCATGTTTCTTTCGACAGCAAATATAATTAGCTAATATAAGCAGTGTTATTTTATAGAGGCCAGAGACGTCGAAACCTGGGCACATGTTGACAGAGCTGTCTAATAATTTAATATACATGATACACACAAACTGAGTAAATGAATAAATGTGTGCCTAACATACATCTTAAATCATCATTACCAATACACTCTTCATTTATTTTAACTTATGGCCTTAGAAAACAAAAAGTTTGACATTAGGTCTACCAGAATCCAATGTGCATTATGGTCCATAATTATTGTATTTTGTGTGAATTTAACATTCAAAAATATATAGAATGATATTTCAATGCATCAGTAGTTAGAGAGATTAAAAATGTACCAAATTCATACAATTCAAGGTTCTTAATGTCACTTATTTGGCACTCTCCTTTCCTGTGCTGGCCAAGCAACTTTTTGGTGGCTGTGAAAAGAGTCATAATATAGCCATGATGTCATAGTCAATTAAATATTGACTCAAATTTAACTCATTTTATAGTTCCCTGATTTTACACCTAGACTTGGATTTTTTGCCATACAAAATGCAAAAGCATAATGCCTCCTTGTCTTTCTAAGTAAAGGTACTAGCAACAAATGATCTTTTTTTTTCTTCCTTTCACCACTAAAAGTTATTGAGTCCCCTTTTCATTCCTTCCCACTGAATTTAAAAATTAATATTTACTTAAAGGAGGAAAAAAAATAAACTAATCACCCTCCCTCACCCCTGCAAACAAAAAAGAAAAAGAAAAAAAAAAAAGATATACCCAGAGTCTGAATGTTCATGATTATTCTTTCCAATTAAATGAGGAAAAAAATGTTTCTTTGAAATAAATTAGGAAGACTGTGCCAATAGCTAATAAAAATTCATCAAGCTCAACATCTGTACATGTTTCCATAAGCATAATCATTCTTAAAATAAATCAGTGCAGAGAAACTGTCAGATGGCTAACTCTAAAATAAGAAACATTAAATTGTAATTTAATTGTATTTAATTGTAATATTAAATAGTAAATTTTTTACCATGACATAAATACACTTTGATATGTAATTAGTAATGGCTAGAATCATTGCTCTGTATTTGCCGCCAGTATCCAATTACAGTTTTCCCCCTTCTATACTTACGAATTTTCAATTATACTGTTGTGCTCTTATGACATGATTATTATTACGATTTTATTTTGCTCCCAAATGGTATATGTTATATGTTTAATATCATGGAATTGTTATCAAATTCTTAGGAGAGGAGCTTTCAAATTGACAAGGAGATCCGCAAAGAGAATTTCAAAGTCAAGGCAACTCTTCCATCAGGCCCTATCTTCCTCACACATATCCTGTTTCTCTTTCCATATCAGCTCACTCTGTGTGGGTTTAATTCTGAAGAATCCCAAAACTTTGGAATCTGAAGGAACTTCAGAAAGTAATTAAATCAAGCCCTTTAGCCTATTCATGTCTTTTCTGCAATATTGCTGCAAATAGTAACTGAGTTGGAATTTGACTCCATCTTATAATAGTATGTTGTATTGCTTGGCAATTCTGAATTGTCAAAAAGTGGTTTCCCATAAGCAGACAGAATATCTTCTCCTGTCTCTTCCCATCGCTGGTTTTAATTATACCTTCCAGAGTCATGTGAAATAAGATAAAGAATAAGATAAGGCATATCTGATTTAACCAATTTTGACCAACTTTACCCAATTCAAACAGCACACACACACACACACACCCCTTAAGGATTGGTGTGTCTTAAGTTTATCTATGATTTACCAGCTGTTTTGTATTGCTGGAAACTTTTGAAGTAGTTATTATAATTCCTTATAGTCTGGCACATAATAAAAATTCATTCTCTGAGTATAGGAATGCATGTCAGAAGTTGTAGAATAGATGTATAGAAGTAGTATAGAAGTATGTGTAGAATTTTGTCATTAATATATTGTGTTTTTGCAAAGTGATGCTGTGAAATCAATGGTGAGAAAACAGAGGGACATTATTTATAGGGCAAAGAGCTCCATTTGGAAGATTAAGGGGTTGGAGCCAGGTTGGAATAAACTTTCTAGGTGCTATGGTTTCTTCAGTGAGGAAGGAAACTGGTCTTAGAACCAAATGGTTGTTATCAAGACTGGACTAGACTGCCACAGTTTATCTAAACAAACTTCAGCAAGTTGAACTCCTTGTGCTGCAGCTATAGTCATACACTCCATGTAAAACTACTGTGGAAACTCTAAATGAGGTGCCTTAGTCATAGCATCAAACAGCATCCTTGGCACATAGCCCATGTGATGTAGTGATTAAAAGTGGTCTTTGAACCAAAGTTGGGATCCAGCTGTAGCTTTTCACTGACTACCCATGGTCAAATTATTTGACTTCTGAGTTTTGGTTTCCTCATTTGTAAAACGAAACATGGGTTTCACAATTAGTTTCCAAATTTTTCTGAAAAATTTTAAATATACCTAAAATTCATGATAGTATAATCTGGCGAGTATGCGGAGAAAGGGGAACCCTCCTCCACTGTTGGTGGGAATGCAAGCTGGTGCAGCTGCTCTGGAAAACAGCATGGAGGTTCCTCAAAATGTTGAAAATAGAACTGCCCTATGACCCAGCAATTGCACTATTGGGTATTTACCCTAAAGATACAAACATAGTGATCCAAAGGGGCACGTGCACCCGAATGTTTATAGCAGCAATGTCCACAATAGCCAAACTATGGAAAGAACCTAGATGTCCATCAACAGATGAATGGATCAAGAAGAAGTGGTATATATACACAATGGAATACTATGCAGCCATCAAAAGAAATGAAATCTTGCCATTTGCGACAACATGGATGGAACTAGAGCATATCATGCTTAGCGAAATAAGTCAAGCAGAGAAAGACAACTATCATATGATCTCCCTGATATGAGGAAGTGGTGATGCAACATGGGGACTTAAGTGGGTACGAGAAGAATAAATGAAAGAAGATGGGATTGGGAGGGAGACAAACCATAAGTGACTCTTAATCTCACAAAACAAACTGAGGGTTGCTGGGGGGAGGGGGTTTGGGAGAAGGGGGTGGGATTATGGACATTGGGGAGGGTATGTGCTTTGGTGAGTGCTGTGAAGTGTGTAAACCTGGTGATTCACAGACCTGTACCCCTGGGGATAAAAATATATGTTTATAAAAAATAAAAAATTAATAATAAAAAAATAAATTAAAAAAAAATCTATATATTGCTATCACCTAAATTGACATTATCCTATTTTCATTTATCTTTGTTATCTTTACGAGGACTAAATAAGATAAAATGCATGTAATGTTTAGCATAGTTCCTGGTACAGAGTAAATACACAATCATTTTACTATATGCAGTTTCCCTTTAAAGTTATTCACCTCTAAAATAGGGACACTATTACCTAACAAGAGTATTCTTTCAAAGATCAAATTCTGAAAAAGTGAAGTGATAGTTCTTTTTAATCTGAGAAGTGAAATAAAATTGTCAAGACCATTTATATGGTCAAAGGGGATCACTAATACTTGCAGAAAAGAAGAAGCAAGTATTACCATATCCAGATGCCTACAAAAACAAGAGGGATGCTCTATAACTAATGCACGGGGGGGGGGGGGGGTTGTGGTAAAAAAAAAAAAGAAACCTAACAAATAAGCTTAAAAATCCCCAAAGACAAATTACCCACGCTTATTATTGAGTACAGTTGATCTTAGGATCAACTGTGTCCCAGTTCCTAGGCCAGGTAAACGCTCTGAGGATACCACTGGGAAATATATTTAGGACACAAGGTTTGACTCTGACTTTCCTGCCCCTTTCCCTTTACTACCTGGAGAAGGTCAGCCAGTTGAAGGCTGTTGTGTGGTTGCCTTTCATTTCCTGATTATTGTCTTAAAATATCAATTCTGTAATTTATTATTTTAAGTGATTCATAAGAATATTGGATATTTTTCTTGTGTTTTATCCTGATGCTAAATGGGACAGAAGAACCTAGGTCTTGTTGTCTTCTTAGGTTATATTTCTCAGATTCAGCAAATAAAATGTCAAATGAAGTTAATTTGGAATTTCAGATAAACTATTTTTTTTACATGCTTTTTTTTTTAAATTCTTTTTATTTTTTATTTATTTTTTATAAAGATATATTTTTATCCCCAGGGGTACAGATCTGTGAATCACCAGGTTTACACACTTCACAGCACTCACCAAAGCACATACCCTCCCCAATGTCCATAATCCCACCCCCTTCTCCCAAACCCCCTCCCCCCAGCAACCCTCAGTTTGTTTTGTGAGATTAAGAGTCACTTATGGTTTGTCTCCCTCCCAATCCCATCTTCTTTCATTTATTCTTCTCGTACCCACTTAAGTCCCCATGTTGCATCACCACTTCCTCATATCAGGGAGATCATATGATAGTTGTTTTTCTCTGCTTGACTTATTTCGCTAAGCATGATATGCTCTAGTTCCATCCATGTTGTCGCAAATGGCAAGATTTCATTTCTTTTGATGGCTGCATAGTATTCCATTGTGTATATATACCACATCTTCTTGATCCATTCATCTGTTGATGGACATCTAGGTTCTTTCCATAGTTTGGCTATTGTGGACATTGCTGCTATAAACATTCGGGTGCACGTGCCCCTTTGGATCACTATGTTTGTATCTTTAGGGTAAATACCCAATAGTGCAATTGCTGGGTCATAGGGCAGTTCTATTTTTAACATTTTGAGGAACCTCCATGCTGTTTTCCAGAGAGGTTGCACCAGCTTGCATTCCCACCAACAGTGTAGGAGGGTTCCCCTTTCTCCGCATCCTCGCCAGCATCTGTCATTTCCTGACTTGTTGATTTTAGCCATTCTGACTGGTGTGAGGTGATATCTCATTGTGGTTTTGATTTGTATTTCCCTGATGCCGAGTGATATGGAGCACTTTTTCATGTGTCTGTTGGCCATCTGGATGTCTTTTTTGCAGAAATGTCTGTTCATGTCCTCTGCCCATTTCTTGATTGGATTATTTGTTCTTTGGGTGTCGAGTTTGCTAAGTTCTTTATAGATTCTGGACACTAGTCCTTTATCTGATATGTCGTTTGCAAATATCTTCTCCCATTCTGTCAGTTGTCTTTTGATTTTGTTAACTGTTTCCTTTGCTGTGCAAAAGCTTTTGATCTTGATGAAATCCCAATAGTTCATTTTTGCCCTTGCTTCCCTTGCCTTTGGCGTTGTTCCTAGGAAGATGTTGCTGCGGCTGAGGTCGAAGAGGTTGCTGCCTGTGTTCTCCTCAAGGATTTTGATGGATTCCTTTCGCACATTGAGGTCCTTCATCCATTTTGAGTCTATTTTTGTGTGTGGTGTAAGGAAATGGTCCAATTTCATTTTTCTGCATGTGGCTTTCCAATAAAGTGTCAGGATATAAAATCAATGCACAGAAATCAGTTGCATTTCTCTACACCAACAGCAAGACAGAAGAAAGAGAAATTAAGGAGTCAATCCCATTTACAATTGCACCCAAAACCATAAGATACCTAGGAATAAACCTAACCAAAGAGACACAGAATCTATACTCAGAAAACTATAAAGTACTCATGAAAGAAATTGAGGAAGACACAAAGAAATGGAAAAATGTTCCATGCTCCTGGATTGGAAGAATAAATATTGTGAAAATGTCTTTGCTACCTAAAGCAATCTACACATTTAATGCAATTCCTATCAAAGTACCATCCATCTTTTTCAAAGAAATGGAACAAATAATTCTAAAATTTATATGGAACCAGAAAAGACCTCGACTAGCCAAAGGGATATTGAAAAAGAAAGCCAACGTTGGTGGCATCACAATTCCGGACTTCAAGCTCTATTACAAAGCTGTCATCATCAAGACAGCATGGTACTGGCACAAAAACAGACACATAGATCAATGGAACAGAATAGAGAGCCCAGAAATAGACCCTCAACTCTATGGTCAACTAATCTTTGACAAAGCAGGAAAGAATGTCCAATGGAAAAAAGACAGCCTCTTCAATAAACGGTGCTCAGATAAACTATTTTTTTCACATAAATGTATTCCAAATATTTCACAGGACACACTTACACTAAAAAATAATTTTTTTTCATCTAAAATTCAAGTTTAACCTGATGTCCTGTATTTTATCAGGAAATATTATTTTAAACAGGTCATGTAATCTGTATTTCATAAGACCCTCTCCATAGGAATAGTATAAGATTTCCTGTATACTGGCCCAATATACTTCTTTTTTCCTTATGAACATGTACCAAAAAAAAAAAAAAAAAAAAAAAAAAAAAAAAAAAAAAAAAGAAGAGAGAGAGACACTTGCTTAGGAATTTCAACTCAAAAAAAAAAAAAAAAAAAAAGGCTGACATTCAGGTGTTCTCTGGCTCATGACTTGACATTGAATAGTCCAAGATGTCTTCTTTCAAGTCATATAATATGAGTTTAGAAATCTCAATTCTGTTTGGAAGATGGACCCTTAAGTATATGTTACCTTAAGTCAGTGTTGGGGTATTTTAATTAATAATAGGTGGCATTTATTATTATCTAAAAAAGTACTTAAAATACATTAGTTAATTTAAGCTTTGCAACAATCTTATTTTTAAGTACTATATTTTATTACTAATTTATAGGCAAAAAAATATATAGAAACAGAGAAATTGAGTAGCTGATCAGCGGTCACGCAGCTAATGAGAGGTAGAGCTAGAATTTAAACTCAGACTGTCTGATTTAATTTTTTTCTCTTGACAACTACTCCATTCCACTTCTGAGACTTGAGGTAAAAATCACACAGACGTTCCAGGAAATGTGTCTACACAAAAGAGGCCTGAAAGCTATAGGTGGCTTTTACATTTCACAATAAATTACAGGGATTTTCTTAGGACAGAAAAAGGGGAAGAAAGAATATAACCATCAGCGAGGTCAACAGACGGTTGGAAGCTGCATATTTCCCGGTTCTCCTTCACCCTCCGTGTTCCCTGACCTGTGAAAGCAAGTTAAGAACTACAAAGATCCCAAAAAGACTTCTACTTCTTCTCATGCTATGGGTTTGAAATAAGGCCTCTGAAGCTTTGGTTAAAAGCTGTAAGCGCTAACTAAGGTCATCTTACTTGAACTGACATTCACTGGTTAACGCAGGAGTCAGCACCGGCTCCTCTCCTTTCAGTTCCTTTCAGGCACAGACCAGGACTTCCTGTCCCAGCCAGTCTCCAGCCCAGTCAGCTCCTGGGGGAGTGCCATTTCTCAGACAGTTTCACCATCAAACCAAATTATAGATCCACATAGGAAATGACAAAATACCCTTTCTCTGCCCAGGAGATACAAGGAGGTATACAAAGAGTTTCATATTGCCTGGCTACTTTATGTAAAATACAACTATTTTTCTTGGTGGACCTCGGTCAAAGGTAACACTGACTCATAAAAAGCAATCTCTCTGTTTAACAAAAGAATACATGTTATCAGAAAAACTGTCTTAAGCTTGTGATTCAGCCCTTTCTTGGTTAGAGTGGGAATGAACCGTTGGACAGTATGTTACAAAGCAACAGGAACAGGCAGACCTGTCTACTTGGTAGCACCCAGACAGGAATTAGGTTTTCCTATTTGCATTAAAATAATAATCAAAAGAAATTTAAACCTTGCATTAAACCTTTTTGCTAAACTATTATGTTAATATGCTCTAGTCATATCTAGTTTACATAGCTAGTAGATTTCATAGCTTATAAAAATCAAGTTGCAAGACTAAAGTGATGAATCTCTTTCAATTCCTTTTCTTAAGAAAGTGACTTATTTCTACAGTATACTCTATAATTAGACCTGCCTACTGGAGTTGCTGAGTATGCAGAATGATTATTTATAATGCAAAAGTGAGAGAACAATTATAGAGATTATCATAGAGCATTTTCATTCAGTATTTCCCACAGGTACATGAAGAATATAGAAGGTAAGGAAAAGCCTGAGAAATAGCTGAGAATGACATCTTGATTATTTTCACAGAAAACTTTTAAGAAGAAGGAAATGTTGTATCCTTAAAAGGCTTTAGAGAAATAGTTCCCACTTTACTCAGCATTGTCTGGTATGGTTATTGAGGACATGTAGCAACAACCTTCTATAAATAGAATTCTACTTTAAGAATTGTGATATCCAAATACCCAGTGGCTTAAAATGGAACCTAAAAATTATAACTAACTTAAGCAAGTAGTTTCTAATAATGTATTTATTTGCATGTGTACCTTATATATATCAAGCACTGCCCTAAATGATGTATATATGTCATATCAAATCTTTAAAGCAACTTTTCCAGATTATCTCCATTTTACACGTGGGAAAACTTAGGTTTATTGAGTTGAAAACTTTTTCAAGGCTACTTGATACAAGTGGCATAAATAGAATTTAAAACTCAGACCTGTCTCACTTCAAGCACCTTCTAGAAATGATTATTGTTAAAAAATATTAGTTAAGCTTACAATTTAAAAAAAATTTAATTTACATTCAGAGAAGTTGGGAAACGTATGGTTTGCAAATAGCAAAAACTATTCTAAAAGGTCCCAACATTTTTTGAGGAAAATATTCTTATTATTGAGACTAGGGAAGAGTGTAGCTTCAGACAACAAACTGGAAAGACCATCCCTCAGATGTGATGCTATTTGGATAAACGGAAATAAGACCCGGAAAGCTAATGCCTAATGTTTTTCTTCAAAAGGGTGATTAAAAGAATAACGCCTAAGAGTTTCCATTAATGTAGCTTAATGTGAATGTCAGAGGTTGGGTACAACATCAGAAAACTGAAAAATGGTGAGTTAGAGCTCTTTCATTACTGCTGATCAGTACTCCAAAGCTAAAGCTAGAGAGCTGGATGGAGTTATCTTGAAATTGGCTTTCTTGTAGGCATCCAGTATATTGCCCCTGTTGAAGGAAGTCCCTGACCTGGAAAAGTTAGGCATGAGTACCTGAGAAAAGAAAAAGGAAGAGGAAGAGAATGGAGGATGGAAAGAGGTAAGGGAAGGAGTAAAGATGGAGATAAAAGTTCAAGGAATATATATATATTTTTTGCAACTGATTTTATCAGCAACTGTAGTAGTCACACTAAACAGAAAGCTCTCTTTTCTCACTGACTTTTCTTCAGACTAATTGGTTTACTCTAGACAAAGAATGATGACAGAAGGTCACCGTCACAATTGAGAAAAAACATATTCCATCTTCAGCAAAACTAACCCTTGAAAAAGAGCATGCGACAAATGCAGTCAGAAACCGTGCCGAGGTTAACTTCCTACATGGCAAATGCTCATAGCCTTGGCATTTTCTCTTCCCTCTCAGGGACCTGAATGGCTAAATAGATAATATTGATACCACGTCGTCCCACTCAAGTGTTAAAGAAAGAAATAAAACATTGCCTATGTATGTGGAGGGAGCGAATTTAAGCAGAATGTGTCCACCTTATTTCGAAGCCAGTTGGAGCTGCCAAAGGGATGAACATCCAAATTCAGCACCTAACATTAAGAAAATATAGCATAAGAAAACTACTGACAAGCGTATTTTGGAAGAATATTTTCCGAGGAAAATAGAAGAAAATCTTACTTTGCCTTCTCAAGAAAATTATATACATGTATTTATATATATGCATTTATGCATTTACATATATATACTTATATGTGAAGAAGAGAGGGTGAGAGGGAGAAAAAACATATATAGTTTGAAGAAGGATAAAAAATAGCTTCAGTGTTCTTGTTATTGATAGAAAAAGCCAGAGAGGTTTATTTACTACAAGATAATCTTGTCTTATTCCAGTTTGTCATTTCCATTTTTTGTTCCTGTTAAGATTTTAAGTCATCTCTACATCCAATGTGGGGCTCAACATCACAACCAAAAAATCAAAAGTCACATGCTCTACTGACTGAGCTGGCCAGGTGCCCCCCCCCTACAACCAGTCATTTCTTTTCTTTTTTTTTAAAGATTTTATTTATTTATTTGACAGACAGAGATCACAAGTAGGCAGAGAGGCAGGCAGAGAGAGAGGAGGAAGCAGGCTTTCTGCTGAGCAGAGAGCCCGATGCGGGACTCGATCCTAGGACCCTGAGATCATGACCTGAGCTGAAGGCAGAGGCTTTAACCCACTGAGCCACCCAGGCGCCCCCAACCAGTCATTTCTTGAGCAAGAGACATGTGATGGGGATTTTTATATTATCTAAATACAAGTAAGGAAATATCTAACAACCTTGAGATTTAAATTAATAAAGGCATAAAGGTTAAAAAAAAAAAGAATTATGGGCAACACTATCTCCAAAGGGGACCTGAAGAAAGGCAGAGGAAGGAGTCAGAGGAAACTGGAGGGCTGCCCTGCTCATATAGCTACAAATTCAGGTGTGCAAAAATATATCTACCTTCTCTTTTTTTCTTTAACTTAGTTGAATCTTTACTTTGAGCTATTATTATATTTGATACAGAAAACTTAATTTTTTCAATTGTAGGTAGACTTACTCACCCAAGAGTATCATCTATCATTTCAGGCTTAAGTTCACTCAACTTCAGATTTCCCTTTCCCTGTGTCTTATTCTTAGGGGAATATTATAGGTGCCTTCATATCATGGCACAGGGAAGATACTGGCTTTACCATGGCCATCTTCTATCACAGTAGCAGCTACTGAGCTGTAATTTATGCTATCCAGCCCTTGGGTGTGGTCTTCATCCAAACTTCTGTCAAAAGGCCTGTGTTCCCATGGGTGTGGGGTGGGCATCTGCATCTTGCCCAGCTGGCTATGAAGCCCCTCCATGTCTGCTTTTTCATGGCGTTCTAGGGTCGTGGAGAATTAGTGGCACTTCTCTGTTTCGTTTGTTTGTCTGTTTTGTCTTGTTTTGTTTTGTTTTATGTCCTAGATATTCCATGACCATCTCTTCTCCTTACCCTACCATGATAGTAGACCCTTTCTTGAGAATGTTATTTCCTAAATCCTGTTGGGAAGAGAACACAGTTTCTCTTTTCAGAACCACTAACATTTATCTAGAGTTGCTTTCACTGCCCTTCCCTTCAAACTCACTTCAGGATAGAAGAGAGATTACAGGATCTCTTTCTCAGAAATTTATGTACTTGAATCCTCCTCCAGTTGTCACCAATGTCCTGTATTTATCAGAGTTGGCCATGCCAGAGCCAGTATGTTTCAAACACTCCATTTGTATAGTCTTGTTTTCATGGATAAGGGGCCATGAGATTAAAAAAGGGAAAGGGTATAATTTAGAACAAAAAACACATTAGTGATTATATCAAAAAATTATCTCACGTCCTACAACTTTAACTCTGTCTTTTTCTCAGCTCAGTGTCTTTTTGGCAGTGTTATTGAGATGGATTCCATAGACTTCCCCGAATTCCTTTCCCTTTTGGTTTTCTTTTCTTCTTTCTGTGTCTGTCTCTCTCTTCCTTTTTTCTTTCTTTCTTTCAGAAAGAGGATTATTTGTAGTTTGCATTGTACATAGGCAGTATGTGGAAGATATTATCTCTATATAACTTTTACTTTTCATAATGAAACATCTCTGCTAGAGTTTTCTTATGTGTTTTATGCTTTCAGTATATGAATGATATCTTGATTGATTCATTGATTCATTGATTCATTCATGTATCCATGCACTGCTTCAAGAAGTGTTTGTTAAATGTCAGGCACTACGATTGACATTAAGGATTTGGTGGCAACTTGATAGATCTCTGTGCTTATGGTCTTTATTGGTAGCAGGGTAGAGGTGGAGGGAATGAGGTACACATGAAATAAAATAATTACATAATTAATTTTATGTATCATTACTCTGAGTTCTATGAAATAATGAAGCAGGGTACTCTGAGGGCCTATGTCAAAATATTTTCTTTGAAGAAATGACTTTTCAATCTCTATCTGAAGGGTAGACTTTGTTACATGTGCATATAAAAATTTAAGAGTAACCTTTAAAAAAGGCTAGAAATAGAATGTATAATGTGTAAATCTGGAAAGCAAAGATAAATTTTTCTCAAAAATAAGAGATGGAAAAGAGGGAAGCAAAGCAGGAGTGGGAAGCTAGTGAAGAGATTTAAGTGGATTAGTGACAATCCCATTTGCATTTTTCAACAATCACTCAGATTGCAACAGGGAGCCCAGGTGGTAGGTGTGCAAAAATGTACACTGGGAGGTTTCTGAAATGCAAACAGTTGTGTACTAGGCTGATATGTTAGGAGGCAAAGGGAAATAGTGGTGAGACCAACTTGATAGAGCAGTATATGGAGAGTGAAGGAGAGGAAGAGGGAAGTGTCAAGTCTTAGGACTAGGGATTGTCTTGCAGAAAGACTTTCACCAACCTATGCTACTCCTGGTAACAAACAAGAAGATGAATAATATTGGACAGCACCTTCCTTCACATATCTATATTGCACAGCTGCTATCAGCATAGTTCCACTTACAACACTAAGTTACATGTGATACACGCTGTGTCCACTGTAAAGGAAAGAAAGGACTGCAAATTATTTTTGCATCATTCAAATAATGTCCTGATATTGTACTTCACATAAAATGTAACTTGAAACTGTAACTGAGTTGTTTCAACTGTTTCCTGGAGAGGGGCCTGGCACAGTGTTTGAATTCTCTAGCACGAAGATACCTTCTAGAATGCCAAGTTGGGAGTTGATTGCCAAGGCTCTACTGTATGCTTTGATGAACATAAACCACCACTTCTCATCAGTGAAAACTCAGATCATGGTGCTTTAAGTAGGTTTTGTCACACAATGCCAAGTGGCCAGCAGCAACTGTTAGTGCCTGTTCATGAACCAGTTTATCACAGAACAGAACGATGTACATATTGATGAAAATGTCTTTGCTGTAATTATGCCATAATTCGTAATTACTAAGAATCATGATGTTCTTCAACACTTTCTATGTGATGCTTTACAAGTTGTGTGAATGGTATGCTTTCTTAAAACCTTAATTTCATACCCTAGTTAATAATAATGTTTAATTATCAAGTTATTTATGAGATTTTGACTAGGTGTTTATATGTACACGATAGCTGCCAGTCTTGAAAAAATCCCCGACTACTATAAATTCTAAAAGATGTTGCCTTCTCAGCAAGACCTACTCTGTCTAATCTTTTCAAAATTGCAGCCAGCCCTCTGTTTGACGCTCTGCTTTTTCTTATTTTTTCACGTCACTTATCACTTTCTAATATGCCATATACATTGCTTATCACATTCATTTTTAATTGTCTTTTTCCTTCCATTAGGGTAAGAACAGAGATCTCATTTTTGTTCACTAACATATCCCAAATATCTGGCACCTCGCTTGTACTTATTAATATCTGTTGAATTAGCAAATTTGCTCGGAGATATCCTCCCAGATAAAGTTGCAGGATTAATTGTGGAGTATAATTATATCATTCCCTCTTTGAAAAATACTTTAATGATATCCCATCATCTATGAAATTTTGTTCGACTCTTTGGTTTCATTATTGAGGCTTAAACTGTGTCTTTCAGTTCCAACTTTTCTCTTATAGTCACCCAGTGCCTGATCATAGCAAAGGAATAGCCATGATCTTCATACAGTATTCCCATGACTGAGCAGGACTTTTCCTTTCTGTTTTTCAGCTGTGTGTCAGTAATAAGGCATAACAAATTTTGCTTTAAAAACCCGCGTAGTGGCTTAAAGCAACACACATTTTAGTTTTCATCTTATCCATTGTGTAGAACAGCTCTGTTTCAGACAAGGCCTGGCTTAGATCTGCTGGCCTTGGTTCCAGACTGTAAGTTGGCATTAGATCAGCTGCATGTTTCTTCATTTTCCTTGGACCAGCAGCTATCTACAGTATGTTCTTTTTTTGGCCAAAATAAATGAATACAAGGGGCCACACCAGATCATACTAGCACATTTAAGGTCTCTGCATGCATCATGACTGCTAACCTCCTCTGGCTAAGGCAATACAAATGATCAATCCCAATATCAATATGGTGCAGAGATATGCTCCATCCAAAAGGAGTGATGTGGAACAGTGAATATTTTCTGATCAGCTCCTGTCCATCACACTCTCTCTTGCTGAACTGTCCATCAAAACCAATCACAAATGTTTACCTTCCCCAACTCAGTAGATAGTTAGATTTTCCCATTTCTGTGATTTAGGGGAACTCCACTGATACGTACATCATTATAATGTTTGCATGTCTGATTCCCTTATTAGACTTCCTGTTTCTAAAGGGAAGAGACAATCTAAGAAGATTTCTATTCCCAATATCTACCATAGAGCCTCATAAATTATAAGCTTAATAGAAATTATTTTCATATAAGTGGAGGGGATGACCTCATTAAAAAAAATCTATTTAGATGCCATCAATGTCAGTTTTCTGTCCACTTGGGATGGGTTCTTAGGTTCATACCACTTTTTGCTCTACATGCCGCAGATCTAGGAAGTGTTCCCTGACTAGAAACAGATGAGCTGAAATTAAATTTCATTATGAAAACATCATATCATTAAGGTATTCAATATAATTCTCCAAGGGTTTCTCTACAGGAACTGATGAAAATATTCTTGGCCAAGGATTTATACTGAATATTTAGGACACTGACAGAAAGAATTCTTAACATTTAAGGGGATAGAATATTCTTAGTTTTCTCTCAAACTTCAACTATAAAAATCTCAGTTTTTTCAGTGACATATATAATGTTAATTGACAAATATCTGCATTTGTTCTAGATGATTAATTACTCCATCCGTCCATCTACTCATCCATCTCTTTATTCATATGATTTTACGTTTCTCAACCAATTAAGCCTTGTCTTATTTAATTTCACTCATAATCCAGTTTAGAATTCAGGATTTATCACTTCAATTGTACCCTTGCCAATATCCTAAAATGCTGTTTTCCTTGGCCTTTATGTTGCATTCACTTGAATGGAGACAGTATAAACTTAAGTACTCATTTCCATTCCACTTCCTTGAGCCACTAAACATCACTTCATTGAACTAAAAGGGTCAACTCCCATCTCACCTATTTCCATAGCTATTGACTTTCAAGATTTATATGCCCAATAGCCAATTGTTTTTAAAACTATAGTTGGTAAGTCAGTTTTATATACAGATCAGTCATTTGACTTTGGGGTTATAATCAATTGCATTGGTAATATGCTACTTAACTTTACCAATAGAAACCTTAAAATTATAAAATGAATCTTATTTGATAGGATTTGAGTGTAGTTTTTTCTGGGTCATCAGATTTGCTAATTATTATGACAAAATTTAAGCTTTCTTCCCTCCATGGGAACCAGGCATATGTAAATAGGAGCTATCAGATTATAAAATGATAAATAAGAAATGAATCACTTTTTGATGCAGCGGGGTGCCAAGGAAATTTATAATACAGGAATGATGAATGTAAATGTCTTCAGAGCCAGGAGAAAGTCAGGTAGGCAAGGTGTGAAAAAAAAAATAAAACAAGTAATGGTAGAAACTGAATAACTAAAGTGTTCCCACCTCACTTAAAGCCATTTCAGTTCAATAGATTATATCAGCCAAATAAAGCAGCCTAGAATGCCCATTGTGAGGCTCCTGATCCAGAGACTGAGACTCTGAAGTAAGGGAGAACTAAACAATAGAAAAATCTCTTGGAAGGGTGTGCAGACATATTATATGTGGTGTAAAGCAAGTTTTCTCACACCAGGGTATACCTTTAGATTTCCCACATTAGAGATTCATTTGCTTAAGGCTTAATGTCTTATACAAATATAAATAATATTGAACTATAAAATTAGTCATGATTCCCTGAGCTGTAGGAGGTCCAATTAAAATTCCCATTAAAAAAAGAAAAAGGACTCTTTTTTTTTGGTCTTATAGACTCTTTAGGAATTCACTGAAAGAAAAGAAAAAAGACTTACAAGCAGCATCAAGGACTGGAATTAGTATTCAGTGCTATCAGGATATTTTCTCTTTTGTTCTCCACCTACCACCCTGTTTTCTCTCTATTCTCTCTATTCATTTATCTCTCATTTTATTTGAATGTTGTCTCATGCAAACTGGTCTTCCCAACCTCTCCTCTAGTAACCTCAGTCAGCAACATTCATGAAAGAGTGATTTGTTTTCTTTTCTTTTTTTCCTTTTTTTTTTTTTTTTTTTTTTTGGAGTGTGATTTGTTTTCTTTTATTCATATATTAATCTCAGGGAAGTAATATAATTTACTTTATTTGAGTCACATACACTCTCCGTGGGCCAATAACTATTATCTGGATTATGATTTACCATGATTGACCAAGATGATTAGGCATAGATCTATGCTCAATCCACTGACCCAAGGAGAGGTTCATCACAAGAGGAAGAGAGAGAGAATAAACAGCAGGACATTCAGACTATATATTAGTTAAATCTGTTGATGCTGAAGTCACATTTCTTATACTGGAATTGCAAGGGTACATGTACTCGATTTTGTGACCTTGGGCAACTTCCTTAAACTTCCTAAAGCTCAGTTTCCCCTTCTTTGAAATGTGCATAGCTTTTAAAATCTGTATGTCTTTACTATAAAATGGTAATATCAGGATTCTTGGCACTTAGCACAACATAAGCACTCACTAAACATTGGATAAATAATTGAATAAATGTATGGATAAACAAAGAATACTTAAATCATAAGATTATTTTAGAGATTGTACTTAGCACAGAGAAAGGCGTGTGTCAGACCTTCAATAAGCAGTACTCATAAAGCTCTAATGCTTTGATAAGTGAAAGGAGAAGGAAAGGAAATCCTACTAGAAGTCCAAACAAACAAACAAACAAACAAAATAGAATGCCAAGCCTTGACAGTCAAAGGATGGGCTTTGTGATATTATTCCTTCAAGCTTAAATACAATGGCCATGGCACTCAATCTTTTGTTCATTTACATTTTTAATCATCTGCATAATTAGAGTATATCCCCTAAATTCACAGACCTAGAAAATTACAAAATGAAAAAAAAAAAAAAAGTTGTATTTGGTCTTAGCTATATATTGCCATCCAAGCTTTAAGTCCCATATGTTAGCTGTGCTGGTGTCACTGAAACACAGTGATGAAAGTTAAAAAATATTTAGAGAAACTGCTGGATATTCCCAAACATCTGGCTATTTGTCATATTGGAGGCAAAACATCCATATATTCTCATCAAAAAGCTTTGAGATTAAGCAGCAATCTATAATGAATATCTAAAAGGAATTTTTGTTTTAATTTCTCTCTTGTGATCATATGGTTTCAGCTAAGCAGAACCCAAAAAGTTTGTTTTGCTGTTGGATATCATGTGTTGTGAATATACACCATAAAGAGTTCCATAAAGTTGAGATTAATTTATGTTGCCCTATCCAAGTGCCTCTGTGGTGAAGAGTGTACATTGCAAGATGGCACCCATGGAGGAACAATGATACTACTAACTGGCAAAAACAAAGATTGCCACTGTGTCAGGAACTCTATAACTTAAGTTTTGATACCTGACTTAACATTAGTTGAGAGAAATATATTATCTTAAGGAGCCATATATAGACGAATGAGTTCATAAATACAACAGTTTTGCTTGCCTTGGATATTCCTCCTTGTGATAAAACTAAATGTTAAATTTTCCTGCTAAGATTTTAGTTTATAGTTCTCATTTAACAAGAAAGTTCTTAAAAAAACATTTTTATAAGAACCTGCCCACTTCAGCATGGATATACAATTACGTTTTGAATAAATACATTTGATTGTTGGATCCGTTTGAAAAATCATTTTTGCCACTCCTGGTCTTCCTTGCTTTCAGGTTCATTCTCTGCCTTCCTCTGTCAAGCTCTGTGTCATAGAATGCTGCAAACTGTGCCTCCCAGCCTCTGGGTGCAGCTAGATTTTTCTTGTGTTTGCCCAACAGTAGTTACTGGTGGGAGATTGGCAGATGATAGTCAAGGAGAAACTAGAAATTTCTTCTCTTACCTTCCTGTCTTGGGCAGCATTTCCAAAAGCTATATTTTCTTTGTGACTCCATCTACTATTGGGACAAAAAGAGTTTATCAGAATCCCAACTTCTTTTGGGTATTTCCAGTTCCTGGACTTCAGTAAAATCCCTTATTTCTTCTAGCCTATAGGAGTGGGGGTTTCTTGTTACTGCTAATCTCTGGGTTGCCTCACCAAACTGACCTATTAGTTCTTCTGTCATCAATTTGTTACATTAAATTCTTTCTGTTTTAAATGGTTTCTACTTTCCTGGGTGGACCTAGACCAAAGCTCCGTTATCACCACTGGCCTAGTTCTTAAGTAGAGAATGTACCATTTCTACACAAGCAACTATTAAACATTCAGAGTCGTCACCGGTCATTAAAAATAATGATTTATATCAACCTAGTTAGATGAAAATGGGGAAATGTAGTTTCAAATACCAGCATATGGCCTGCAGCCGTAATAAGGGTCCCACTAAATGATTCTGCTCCCTGAATTTAACTAAGATGCACTGGAATGAAAATGGCACCGTGCGTAAATGTATAAAGGAGATGAAGTGTGGTCTTGTGAATACCATGGACACTTTCACCCCCATCCTCAGGGATCAATAAACCATACAATGGCCTAATGAAATACAAAGGGATGTTCTTTTCTGGGGATTTTGCACAAACCAAGTAAAGGCAGAGAAGGGTTTAACTGGAAAACTGCCCCAAAAGAAATGCAATGATAAAGAAACAAAATGCAAAAACTTCGAACTCACATTCCTTTAATTTCTTCAATATCTCCTTAAATCAGCAGTAAGTAGGGGTACATCTAGATTGGCATTTTCTACTTAAATCTGCTTAATCATGCCACTTTAACCTCCTTTTCCTCTAGTACTTCGGAGTGTTGACCTAACAACTGATACTTTCTCTTCTATATAGAGAAATTGTTATTCTAGTGGTATCTGGAAAATATTCTTCAGAAGATTCCTCACTAAATCGATGCAGAGAATAAACCAGGAGACAGTTCTAGGCTAACTTATGGCTTGGTTAATTTAGCCTCTGCTATGCCTTTGATAAGCCACAAGTGCAATGAATAACTGTTCTTAGGGAAACACAGGCATGAATAATTCAAATATGTGGTCACGTTTTCTAAAAACCTACTGGTCAATACACACACACACACACACACACACACACGCACATATACACACCCCAAACCCTTCTAAGCTAGGAATGTAATTACTAGTAAATGACATGTGTTTAACATTATTAAAAAGATGTACTTATATTTATCCAATCTAACCTACATAATGATTTTGAGTATGTATCTTTATTTTTAAAAATTTTTCCATTTTATTTTATTTTATTTTATTTCTTTTCAATGTTCTAAAACACCTTGTTTATGCATCACACCCAGTGCTCCATGCAATACGTGCCCTCCATAACACCTATCACCAGGCTAGAGCAAAAGGTCATGCATGTGGAACACAGGGAGTAAAAATAAAGAGAAATATGGAGTGAAATAAACATTCAGGGAAGGACCAGGTTTTATTTGGCTTATAGCTCATCGTAAGACTTCAGTTTTATTTTAAGGGTTTCGCAAGCTGACTGGAGTATTTTAAGGAAGGCAACTGTATTATACAATTTTTACTTTTAAAATATCATTTTGATGACCCTGTGGTAACTGGATTATGGAGAAAGCATGGAAGCCCTGACTAGGCATTTGCCATAATCTCACATCATATTATTTGCCATCATATCACATCATGATAGTGACTGTAGACTAGAATGCCAGCAGAGGATAGGGAGAGAAGTGGTTAGATTGTTTTATGAGCCAAACATTTGTGTAAAACTTGTGGCAGAGTACCTGGAACAATAACAGTGATGATATTAATAGTAATGATAATACTTAACAACCAGTTTAGCCTTTAGAATTTAGTTTTTTATACTTCATCACTCCCTTTCAGCTCATGCACAATGAATATATTTTTTTAGGATTTTATTTATTTATTTGACAGACAGATCATAAGTAGCCAGAGAGGCAGGCAGAGAGAGAGGAAGGGAAGCAGGCTCCCCCCCGAGCAGAGAGTCCGATGCGGGGCTCGATCCCAGGATCATGATCATGGGATCATGTCCGAGATCATGATCTGAGCCAAAGGCAGAGGCTTTAACCAACTGAGACACCCAGGCACCCCCACAATGAACATTTAATAGTATCTCATTAATACTTTTTTCTGGGTCATTAATAAAGTTTTTAACTTCTAATCTAAGAACAAATACTTTTATCTCTTATCCCTGCGTACCCACTAAAATAATGTTAAATATATAGTCCTACCATATAGGATTATAGTGATATAATTTTACAACCATAAACCTAATAGAAAGTGGGATATCAGCTGAGCAAGGTTTCTAAAACACCACTGGAAGATGGAAAACAGATGGGCCGATGAGCCCAGAAGGGGCTGAAGCCCAGGAGGAGATAAAGCTGCTCCTGACAACAAGGCAAGTACCTTCGGAGAGTTGGAGGCAGAAGAGGGACTGAAAGAGAAAGAATGATTAAGTTCCTGTATTTGCAGCCATCTTCCTTTGTCCCTTTCCCCAGAAACTAGGTGGTGCCCCCCAGAAAGGGCACACAATAAAATAAACAAAGGTCATTTATTATCTAAGCAAATTAATCTTCCCCCCAAAAATGAGAAACAGGTGTATTTAGGCATTGTAGAGAAGTCTGCACACAATGACTGACCCCCAATTCTGTTTACCATTTGGCAAAAGCTGTTTGTTAATAAGACCCATTTTTGAATGGAGTGGTATCAGCTAACCATCGTACTGCATCATTTTGAAATATGAAAAGAAACAGAGGTAAGGCAAGAAATGGAAAGGTAATTTATCCTTAGAAAAATTTGTGTATATGGGTGTATAATATACACACATATATCATTCATAAAATGATATCATGGTATCATGAATTGTCAAAGTAAAGATCACAGGAAAGGAAATTATCACTCAAAGTTTAAAATACTTCTGACAAAAGACAAAGAATCTAAAGTTAGAAAAAAGATAAAGTCAAAGCAATTCCTCAACCATATATTAAAACACATAGTCATAGGAAATAGGAGAGAAAAGATAATTATGCAGTATCTATTTGAAATCGTATTGAACTAATTAGAGTTCTGAGAAGGAAGCTCAGAGGAAGTTTGGAGAGAAATTGTTTTTTAAAAATGATAGATTATTTCCAGAGCTAAGGGAGATGTGTTCAAACTAAGAGTTTGACAAATATTGAGTCAAATTAATAATAATTTTAAAAATCTTTTTTACGTCTCCCACGGTAACATTTTAGCAAGTATGTCTGTGCCATGCATCTAATGGTACATGATAAACCACCTCAAAACTTAGTAGCCTTGAACAACTACAACACTGATTTATTCATAAATCTGAGTCTGGGCAGGGCGTAGCTCATCTCTGTTCTCCTTACCTATGGGAGCTGCTCAAAGACCAGAACTGTACTTGTTTGAAAGGCCACCCATTCATATGTCCAAAAGAGTGGGAAGACAGACATCTGGGCTGAAACATTTGGGTCTCCTGGGGCATCTCTCTGCGTGTCTATCTTTCCACTTTATCCTTCCAGCAGTGAGGCTTTGGGATGATTAGGTTTCCATGGTAGTGCAGGGTTCCCAAGGCCTGTCCTGAGAAAGAGAAGCAGAAACTCTATTGATTTTTTTTTTCCAACAAATGTTTTGTTCCAGTATGTAGATTACATAAAAGTTGCGAAGACAGTAAGGAGAGCCCCTATACCCTGCAGCCTGTCTCCCATATTGTTAACATCTTGCATCAATCTGTTACATTTGTCATAACTCATCAAACAATATTGACATATTATGATCCACAAACCTCCATACATTCTTCAGATTTCATTCATTTTCCTTAATATCTTTTGAGGATTATTAGGCAGGTATGACCTTTCATTTAAATTTGACTGATGTTTTTGTCACGGTCGGACTGGGATTATGTTTTTTGGAGGTGGAAGATTACTAAAATGAAGTGCCGGGGCACCTGGGTGGCTCAGTGGGTTAAAGCTTCTGCCTTCAGCTCAGGTCATGATCCCAGGGTCCTGGGATCGAGCCCCACGTCTCTCTGCTCTGCGGGGAGCCTGCTTCCTCCTCTCTCTGCCTACTTGTGATTTCTCTCTCTCTGTCAAATAAATAAAAAAAATTAAAAAAAAATAAATAAAATGAAGTGCCATTCTCAATACAACAGAGCAAGGGAATGTGACATCACCAGTGCGGTTAGCCTCATTCCCCTGTGTAAGGTACTGTGTGTCCAGTTGCTCTACTGTAAATGTGCCGGGGATGGCCCAGCAATCTCTGTAGCGACAGATGAAAGATTACTCCAAACTTTGCTGTGAAAGAGAAAAGAAGCCTAGGGGGTCAATGGCTCAGAGACAAAGACACATTGCTTTTCTTTGCTCCTGCTTTTATTGGTCTTTCAGGATAGTCACAAATCCTTATCCCTGTTTCTCAAGCACACGATGTGTGATGTGTGACAAGGGATCTTACTGAAACCAGGGGGATCTGTTTATGAGAAAGATATGATATGCTAATCTGCGTGTTCTATGAGGTCTGCTAAACATAGCCTATAGGACAATGCATACATCTCTTGGATCCCACGGTGGCTGTTTGGGCTAAGAAAGCTTTGGGTAAGGCAACTCCCCATGGCATTCCAGCAGCAGAGTGGTCACCCAGGCCTTGGCATTCCCAAGGCCCACACCCTTCTCCCAAACCTTCCATTGCCCCAGTGGCCTCTGTGTTACATTTTAGCAAGTCAGGTATTATGGCTGAGTTCATACCCTACATTAACCCCAACATAAATGCATTTTACTTCCCTCTTTTCTATATTATTTGGAAGCAATTTACTAAGCACACTCCATACATGAAGGATGAGAAGTTATGCTCTACCCCCTTGAGGGAACAGTAACTCTATACATTATATGGAACTCTGCTGTGTGGAAGATTTGTCTCTTCTCTCCTATGTAATTTTCATCATTTCAGTCTGAACTCATGAATATTTATTTTATACTTTGTTATAATTCAATACTACATTACTTATTTTATTTTTTTTTGTTAATATAATTTTTTATTTTTTATAAACATATATTTTTATCACCAGGGGTACAGGTCTGTGAATCACCAGGTTTACACACTTCACAGCACTCACCAAAACACATACCCTCCCCAATGTCCATAATACCACCCCCTTCTCCCAAACCCCCTCCCCCCCAGCAACCCTAAGTTTGTTTTGTGAGATTAAGAGTCACTTATGGTTTGTCTCCCTCCCAATCCCATCTTCTTTCATTTATTCTTCTCGTACCCACTTAAGCCCCCATGTTGCATCACCACTTCCTCATATCAGGGAGATCATATGATAGTTGTCTTTCTCTAATTGACTTATTTCGCTAAGCATGATATGCTCTAGTTCCATCCATGTTGTCGCAAATAGCAAGATTTCATTTCTTTTGATGGCTGCATAGTATTCCATTGTGTATATATACCACATCTTCTTGATCCATTCATCTGTTGATGGACATCTAGGTTCTTTCCATAGTTTGGCTATTGTGGACATTGCTGCTATAAACATTCGGGTGCACGTGCCCCTTTGGATCACTATGTTTGTATCTTTAGGGTAAATACCCAATAGTGCAATTGCTGGGTCATAGGGCAGTTCTATTTTTAACATTTTGAGGAACCTCCATGCTGTTTTCCAGAGAGGTTGCACCAGCTTGCATTCCCACCAACAGTGTAGGAGGGTTCCCCTTTCTCCGCATCCTCGCCAGCATCTGTCATTTCCTGACTTGTTGATTTTAGCCATTCTGACTGGTGTGAGGTGATATCTCATTGTGGTTTTGATTTGTATTTCCCTGATGCCGAGTGATATGGAGCACTTTTTCATGTGTCTGTTGGCCATCTGGATGTCTTCTTTACAGAAATGTCTGTTCATGTCCTCTGCCCATTTCTTGATTGGATTATTTGTTCTTTGGGTGTCGAGTTTGCTAAGTTCTTTATAGATTCTGGACACTAGTCCTTTATCTGATATGTCGTTTGCAAATATCTTCTCCCATTCTGTCAGTTGTCTTTTGATTTTGTTAACTGTTTCCTTTGCTGTGCAAAAGCTTTTGATCTTGATGAAATCCCAATAGTTCATTTTTGCCCTTGCTTCCCTTGCCTTTGGCGTTGTTCCTAGGAAGATGTTGCTGCGGCTGAGGTCGAAGAGGTTGCTGCCTGTGTTCTCCTCAAGGATTTTGATGGATTCCTTTCGCACATTGAGGTCCTTCATCCATTTTGAGTCTATTTTCGTGTGTGGTGTAAGGAAATGGTCCAATTTCATTTTTCTGCATGTGGCTGTCCAATTTTCCCAGCACCATTTATTGAAGAGGCTGTCTTTTTTCCATTGGACATTCTTTCCTGCTTTGTCGAAGATTAGTTGACTGTAGAGTTGAGAGTCTATTTCTGGGCTCTCTATTCTGTTCCATTGATCTATGTGTCTGTTTTTGTGCCAGTACCATGCTGTCTTGATGATGACAGCTTTGTAATAGAGCTTGAAGTCCGGGATTGTGATGCCACCAACGTTGGCTTTCTTTTTCATTATCCCTTTAGCTATTCGAGGTCTTTTCTGGTTCCATATAAATTTTAGAATTATTTGTTCCATTTCTTTGAAAAAGATGGATGGTACTTTGATAGGAATTGCATTAAATGTATAGATTGCTTTAGGTAGCATAGACATTTTCACAATATTTATTCTTCCAATCCAGGAGCATGGAACATTTTTCCATTTCTTTGTGTCTTCCTCAATTTCTTTCATGAGTACTTTATAGTTTTCTGAGTATGGATTCTGTGTCTCTTTGGTTAGGTTTATTCCTAGGTATCTTATGGTTTTGGGTGCAATTATAAATGGGATTGACTCCTTAATTTCCCTTTCTTCTGTCTTGCTGTTGGTGTAGAGAAATGCAACTGATTTCTGTGCATTGATTTTATATCCTGACACTTTACTGAATTCCTGTATAAGTTCTAGCAGTTTTGGAGTGGAGTCTTTTGGGTTTTCCACATATAGTATCATATCATCTGCGAAGAGTGATAATTTGACTTCTTCTTTGCCAATTTGGATGCCTTTAATTTCCTTTTGTTGTCTGATTGCTGAGGCTAGGACCTCTAGTACTATGTTGAATAGCAGTGGTGATAATGGACATTCCTGCCGTGTTCCTGACCTTAGCGGAAAAGATTTCAGTTTTTCTCCATTGAGAATGATATTTGTGGTGGGTTTTTCATAGATGGCTTTGATGATATTGAGGTATGTGCCCTCTATCCCAAGCGGATTACTCACCTCGGCCCCGGGTAAGGGCGGTGCAATTCCGCCTGGGGCAAAGACACTTGAGAATCACTACAACAGGCCCCTCCCCCAGAAGATCAACAAGAAATCCAGCCGAGACCAAGTTCACCTACCAGAGTGCGGTTTCAATACCAAGGAGAGCAGCAGAATTCTAGAGGAGGAGAAAGCAAAGCACGGAACTCATGGCTTTTTCCCTGTGATTTTTTTTAGTGTTGCGGTTAATTTAATTTTTTTCTTTTTCAGTTTTTGTTTTTTTTTCTCTCGCCTTCGGGTAAAATTTTTTTTTTTTAACTGTTACCTTTTTCTTTTTTAACGATTTTTTACTAGTTTATCAAATACATATATTTTTCTTTTTTATATTTTTCTCAGGTGTTTTCTTTTTTTAAATTCTTTTCTTTTTTTTTCTTTTCTTTCTTTTTTCTTTTTTTTTTTCTTCTTTTTTTTCTTTCTTCCTTTTTGAACCTCTTTTTATCCCCTTTCTACCCCCTCATGATTTGGGATCTCTACTAATTTGGATAAAGCATATTTTCCTGGGGTTGTTGCCACCCTTTTAGTATTTTACTTGCCCCTTAACATACTCTTCTCTGGACAAAATGACAAGACGGAAAAATTCAACACAAAAAAAAGAACAAGAGGCATTACCGAAGGCTAGGGACCTAATCAATACAGACATTGGTAATATGTCAGATCTAGAGTTCAGAATGACAATTCTCAAGGTTCTAACCGGGCTCGAAAAAGGCATGGAAGATATTAGAGAAACTCTCTCAAGAGATATAAAAGCCCTTTCTGGAGAAATAAAAGAACTAAAATCTAACCAAGTTGAAATAAAAAAAGCTATTAATGAGGTGCAATCAAAAATAGAGGCTCTCACTGCTAGGATAAATGAGGCAGAAGAAAGAATTAGTGATATAGAAGACCAAATGACAGAGAATAAAGAAGCTGAGCAAAAGAGGGACAAACAGATACTGGACCACGAGGGGAGAATTCGAGAGATAAGTGACACCATAAGACGAAACAACATTAGAATAATTGGGATTCCAGAAGAAGAAGAAAGAGGGGAGCAGAAGGTATACTAGAGAGAATTATTGGGGAGAATTTCCCCAATATGGCAAAGGGAACAAGCATCAAAATTCAGGAGGTTCAGAGAACGCCCCTCAAAATCAATAAGAATAGGCCCACACCCCGTCACCTAATAGTAAAATTTACAAGTCTCAGTGACAAAGAGAAAATCCTGAAAGCAGCCCGGGAAAAGAAGTCTGTAACATACAATGGTAAAAATATTAGATTGGCAGCTGACTTATCCACAGAGACCTGGCAGGCCAGAAAGAGCTGGCATGATATTTTCAGAGCACTAAACGAGAAAAACATGCAGCCCAGAATACTATATCCAGCTAGGCTATCATTGAAAATAGAAGGAGAGATTAAAAGCTTTCAGGACAAACAACAACTGAAAGAATTTGCAAACACCAAACCAGCTCTACAGGAAATCTTGAAAGGGGTCCTCTAAGCAAAGAGAGAGCCTACAAGTGGTAGATCAGAAAGGAACAGAGACCATATACAGTAACAGTCACCTTACAGGCAAAACAATGGCACTAAATTCATATCTCTCAATAGTTACCCTGAATGTTAATGGGCTAAATTCCCCTGTCAAAAGACACAGGGTATCAGAATGGATAAAAAACCAAAACCCATCTATATGTTGCCTCCAAGAAACTCATTTTAAGCCCGAAGACACCTCCAGATTTAAAGTGAGGGGGTGGAAAAGAATTTACCATGCTAATGGACATCAGAAGAAAGCAGGAGTGGCAATCCTTATATCAGATCAATTAGATTTTAAGCCAAAGACTATAATAAGAGATGAGGAAGGACACTATATCATACTCAAAGGGTCTGTCCAACAAGAAGATTTAACAATTTTAAATATCTATGCCCCCAACGTGGGAGCAGCCAACTATATAAACCAATTAATAACAAAATCAAAGAAACACATCAACAATAATACAATAATAGTAGGGGACTTTAACACTCCCCTCACTGAAATGGACAGATCATCTAAGCAAAAGATCAGCAAGGAAATAAAGGCCTTAAACGACACACTGGACCAGATGGACATCACAGATATATTCAGAATATTTCATCCCAAAGCAACAGAATACACATTCTTCTCTAGTGCACATGGAACATTCTCCAGAATAGATCACATCCTCGGTCCTAAATCAGGACTCAACCGGTATCAAAAGATTGGGATCATTCCCTGCATATTTTCAGACCACAATGCTCTAAAGCTAGAACTCAACCACAAAAGGAAGTTTGAAAAGAACCAAAATACATGGAGACTAAACAGCATCCTTCTAAAGAATGAATGGGTCAACCGGGAAATTAAAGAAGAATTGAAAAAAATCATGGAAACAAATGATAATGAAAATACAACGGTTCAAAATCTGTGGGACACAACAAAGGCAGTCCTGAGAGGAAAATATATAGCGGTACAAGCCTTTCTCAAGAAACAAGAAAGGTCTCAGGTACACAATCTAACCCTACACCTAAAGGAGCTGGAGAAAGAACAAGAAAGAAACCCTAAGCCTAGCAGGAGAAGAGAAATCATAAAGATCAGAGCAGAAATCAATGAAATAGAAACCAAAAAAACAATAGAACAAATCAACGAAAGTAGGAGCTGGTTCTTTGAAAGAATTAATAAAATTGATAAACCCCTGGCCAGACTTATCAAAAAGAAAAGAGAAAGGACCCAAATAAATAAAATCATGAATGAAAGAGGAGAGATCACAACTAACACCAAAGAAATACAAACTATTATAAGAACATACTATGAGCAACTCTACGGCAATAAATTTGACAATCTGGAAGAAATGGATGCATTCCTAGAAACATATAAACTACCACAACTGAACCAGGAAGAAATAGAAAGCCTGAACAGACCCATAACCAGTAAGGAGATTGAAACAGTCATTAAAAATCTCCAAACAAACAAAAGCCCAGGGCCAGACGGCTTCCCGGGGGAATTCTACCAAACATTTAAAGAAGAACTAATTCCTATTCTCCTAAAACTGTTCCAAAAAATAGAAATGGAAGGAAAACTTCCAAACTCATTTTATGAGGCCAGCATCACCTTGATCCCAAAACCAGACAAGGATCCCACCAAAAAAGAGAGCTATAGACCAATATCCTTGAGAACACAGATGCGAAAATACTCAACAAAATACTAGCCAATAGGATTCAACAGTACATTAAAAGGATTATTCACCCCGACCAAGTGGGATTTATTCCAGGGCTGCAAGTTTGGTTCAACATCCGCAAATCAGTCAATGTGATACAACACATCAATAAAAGTAAGTACATTACTTATTTTATTGCTCAAATTGTTTCAGCTTTGACTATCAGGAGTTTTTTCAGTTGGTGCCACATTCCTTCTGATACTGCAAGAAGCTCTAGACTCTTCTTAATTTCCCACCACAGCCCTAGAATCAGTTGTTTCTCAAAAGAGCCTTGCTTACTTTCATTGGAAAATGGGGTTAGAAACTAAGATCTGAACTCTGGGAATGCTCACTGCTTTTAGGTCCTCTCAGCAGCTACAGTAAAGAACTACACGTATGTATACTAATACATGCATGTATACCTATCTTGATGTGTTCAGATATCCATCTGTGTTTATACGAAACTGACCTTGACTTCAAACTGATACCTCTAATTGTTAAGTATCTCATGATTCATTCTAGCCTTCCCCTCTTGCTTCTCTGTAACTTCCCACTCCCGCCTCTTGAGAATCCTGACTCCTACCGCCTACCAACTATTCACTTATTGTTTGAGTAAACTAGTGCCATACTTTCAGAGTTGTCAACCTGTACTTCCATGAGAAACATGTTTACCACCCAGAGTACAATACTTACATGCAGTTCCTTTGTCTTTAGTCTTATATTGTCCAGTCATTTCCCACGTTATTTAGATCAAGACTCCTTTTTCACCACCCTTTGCAGAGAGGTTACATCATATATTTGCACTAGATTCTTTTGTCACAGTCTGCACTCAATTCTGAGATCCCTTGCCTTCCTGGCTGATTTTTTAAAAATTTCCATATATTTGATATTTACTCTTTATGCTGTAAAGTTCAATGGGATTTGACAAGTGAATAGTGTCAAACAGTCTCCCAAGAATAGTTTCTCAGCTCTAAATATCTTGGGTCCTTTACTTAGTCCAAGTCACACAATACACCCCAACCCCAACTACAAGCCCTGGAACCATGGGTCTATTTTCTACCTCTGTCGTTTCTCCTTTTCTAGAATGTCCTATGATGCAATCATGCAGCAGACAGCCTTATAAGACTGATTTCTTTCACTCAGAGTTTTGTGTTTAAGATTCTTCCTTGTTGTTATATGGATTCATAGCTTGTGTCTTTTTTTTTTTTTAATTTTTTATTTTTTATAAACATATATTTTTATCCCCAGGGGTACAGGTCTGTGAATCACCAGGTTTACACACTTCACAGCACTCACCAAATCACATACCCTCCCCAATGTCCATAATCCCACCCCCTTCTCCCAAACCCCCTCCCCCCGGCAACCCTCAGTTTGTTTCGTGAGATTAAGAGTCACTTATGGTTTGTCTCCCTCCCAATCCCATCTTGTTTCATTTATTCTTCTTCTACCCACTTAAGCCTCCATGTTGCATCACCACTTCCTCATATCAGGGAGATCATATGATAGTTGTCTTTCTCTAATTGACTTATTTCGCTAAGCATGATACGCTCTAGTTCCATCCATGTTGTTGCAAATGGCAAGATTTCATTTCTTTTGATGGCTGCATAGTATTCCATTGTGTATATATACCACATCTTCTTGATCCATTCATCTGTTGATGGACATCTAGGTTCTTTCCATAGTTTGGCTATTGTGGACATTGCTGCTATAAACATTCGGGTGCATGTGTCCCTTTGGATCACTACATTTGTATCTTTAGGGTAAATACCCAATAGTGCAATTGCTGGGTCATAGGGCAGTTCTATTTTCAACATTTTGAGGAACCTCCATGCTGTTTTCCAGAGTGGCTGCACC